>NC_135515.1:14245356-14280356 GCF_051989575.1 Stigmatopora nigra
CTTTGCTTGCTGATGCCCATATAATGTTGGATCACATAAAAAACAATGCACCAAGCAAGCGGGAAATTGCTCAACTTAAGAATCAGGTGCATTCACAGTGTAATTCAAGACTTAAATATAACTATTTAATTTTTTCTTTCTTTCTGTCTAGCTGGAGGAGTCTGATTTAACTTGTGCAGCTGCTGTTAAAGCCCGTAAATCCATGGAGGTGGAGATTGAAGACTTGCATGTTCAAATGGATGATATCTCAAAAACCAAACAGACGGTAAGTATTCCTCCACTCTTTCCTCAGTATTTCCCTGAAAATCTCTCACCACCAGTTTCATACAAAAGAGCCATAAAGGACCCCATGTGCCAAGCAGAGTACCTCTGTGATATCCCGTAAAAGGGGTGGATGTTGCCTCAAAATAAGACATGGTGTGACAAAAATGCTAGGGATTTTACAGAAGGATGTTGCGTGTCGTGGCGAAAATGAATGAATAAAGACAAACCTCTGGGATCATCATCATCATCATACACTACACTAGCTAAATATCTGTTCATGGGCTTCAGATTATCTTATGTTACTTAGGGTGTAGCGGCTCTCTGCTCTCCAGTTTTCTACAGTTGCCAGGATTTAATTACTCTCGTTAGGAGATGTGATATATCCATCACAACAGATTACCAATGAACCTACAATATCCCAGAGGACATCTCGAGACCACCGGTATCTCCGTGGATAGCCAGCCCACCCAGGTTACGACACAAGCGGCAAGGGAAAGAAAGCAAACCGGGGATGCGTGTACATACACAATGACTTTTATCTACCGAGGGAGCTAACGATTGTCATTGTAATGGCTGTGTACATCCCACCGGGTACGAACGTCAAGCGACAAACTTGCAGCTTGACCACTCCAATGGAGTCTTTTTTGTCGCCGATGACTTCAACAGAGCATGTTTAAAGACTGTTCTGCCTAAGTTTATTCAGTAGGTCAAGTGTCACACCAAAGGAGATAAAACTCTAGACCATGTTTATTCTAACATCAAACACATCCCTCCCTCACCTTTCTGGATCGGACCATCTCTGCCTGTTCCTCACTCACCCCACTCCGGAGGCTAACAAGGCCACAAATAAAGATAATAAAAACATGGCCTGAGGATGCCCTTTCTCAGCTGCTGGACTGTTTTTCCCGCACCATTTGGGAACTTTTTGAACACCACAACCTCCAGGACTTCACGGACACGGTAATCACCTACAGCAAAAACCTTACGGACACTGTCACTGTTAATACACGTGTACAGGTTTTTCCTGGGGCCAGTCTTTGTACAACTTTACGACGTCTTTTTGAGTATTTATCCGTTTTAGCTACCGCAACCAAGATGGCACCGTTCAAGTGGCAGCTGGCGGCGATGGCTCCGTCTACTCTTGCTCGCTTTGTGTTTTGGCTGATTTCTGTCTTGATAATTTGATTTGGTGATTCTGGGTGATCCCATTTACTTTGATTTGGTTTGTGATTTTGCTTTGTTGTTCTGTCTGATCACCCTTGCTAACACCACTTTCAGGTCAGGGTACAAGGTACAATACAGCACAGCCAGAGCAGACCTGAAGAGAGGCATTAAAAAGGCCAAGGCAGCATATACGAGGAAAATGGAGGAACATTTACCATAAAATAACCCAAAGAAGATGTGGCAGGAAGTACGACACATTACCAATTAGAATGACAATAATGTGTCTGTTAACGCAGATCCCTCACTAGCGAAGGAACTGAGCCATCTCTTTGCTCGCTTTAAGAATGAAAAATCAGACCCAGTGTCAACACATCCACCACCACCCTCCAGCAGTACACTGAAGCTTCAGGAACATGAAGTGAGACAGGTACTGCGGACTGTGAAGACCAGGAATGCTGCTGGCCCTGAAGGAGTATCTGCACAAAAGCCTGTGCTGACCAGCTGACTGGTGTTTTCAGAAAGATTTTAAATTGTTCCGTGCCACAGAAGTGTTTTTTTTTTTTTTACTCTGGAAGATGGTGCAGTCACGTGGCAGCCAGTGGGAGTAGCTCTTTCCAATCTTATTTGTTTTTTGTGTTTTACAGCATTTCTATCTTTTTTTGATTGTAATATTTCTTAACACGTAGATTCCTATTTACTTTACTTTGTACTTTATACTTTTTGCTTTAATGTTTTTACAACTTTCCCTGTTCTATTAGCCTGGCTTCTTTCTGCGACTTCTTTGTTGGAACCATTCAGCCATGCCTACGTTGTCATACGCATGGGACTAGCTGTTACAATACGCAGCAAAAGGAGCAACACCTCAATGTCGCTGGAAATTCGGAGCTGGACAAAAGGTTCCAGAAAGAGAAGAAGCAACATTTAAGACCAATCATTCCATCTATTATAATGGGGAAAATGAGATCCCTCCACGATAAAATAGAAAATCTGTCGGCGCTTACCAGGCCGGAGATGCAGTCGAGGGGTTCTACTCTGCTATTGTTGATTATTCAGCTCCAGGCTACTGAGGAACTGTGCAAATAAGCTTGGAAGAGTGACTGCATATTCTCTACCTCAGTCACATTCTACAGAAGTTCCCCATCTTGTGGAAGCCATCCTGTGTGGTTCCAGTTTTGTCCAACTTTACAACGACTTTTTGAGTCTGTATTATTTTAGCTACCGCAACCAAAATGGCGCCGGAGTGGCCGCCGGTAGCGGTAGCTCCGTCCGCTCTATCTCATTTTGTGATTTTGCCGCTTTTCTGTCTTAATTATTTAATTTAATGATTCTTATTGATCCCATATACTTTGCTTTGCTTTGTGCTTTTGCTTTGTTGTTCTGTGGCTTTTGCAACTGCATTATCTACTTGAAACTATGTAACTATGCCTTTCATGTATATGAATTATCACCTTCTTGCTACTGTCACAATAACATTTCCCGAATTGGGATGAATATAGTTATCCAATCCAATCATCATCCCATCCTGCCTGAAATCTGCCAGCATTTTCCCTGTTCCTAAAAAAACAATCATTGACAGCCTGAATGATTATATGCCTGTTGCACTTACGCCTGTGATCATGGAGTGCTTTGAAAAGTTGGCTTCCCACCGTATCAGGGATACAATCCCTCCCTCAGTTGACCCTCATCATTTTGCTTATATAGCAAATAGGCCACTGAGGACGCCATCGCCATAGGACTACACAGAGCCCTGAGCCACCTGTATCACCATGGGAACAACGTGACGATGCTTTTCATTGAGTATAGCTCAGCTTTCAACACTATAATACCGCACATTCTGGCTGACAAACTATCCCACCTTGGACTATCCTCTTACATCTGATGCTGGATTAAGAACTTCTAAACCAACCGTCCACAAACTGTTAGACTTGCATTACACTGAGCACTGGCTCCCCTCAAGGCTGTGTCCTCTTCTATACTCCCTGTACATATACGAGTGTACACCGACCCACCAGTCTAACTCCATCATCAAATTTGCCGATGACACCACTGTGGTCGGACTCATCTCAAGGGGGGATGAGTCGGCCTACAGAGATAAGGTCAACAAACTGTCTTTGTGGTGTTTGGTGAACAATCTCACACTAAACACCACACAAACTAAAGAAATAATCCTTGACTTTCGCAAACGCTGCACAGATCTGGCCCCACTCATAAATGGAGTCTGCGTAGACAGGGTCCAGTCCTTCAAATTTTTGGCAGTCCACGTCATGGACGGACAAGCTTTCCTGTCTACAAACACCGCAGGTCCATTTCCTGAGGGGATTTAATCCTTATACATTCAATAACTTCGAATCAGAGGAAGCACACAGAGGCATGAGATTTTCTAGCTTCTGCTGAAGGAGGGTCAAAAGAGGCTAGGGATGGAAGATGTGTCTATCTTCCCGCCGACCAGCTTGAATCCCTGCCAAACCCCCACAGCTCAGCTCACTTTATTGACAAAGATCCTGTGACATAGAAATGGGTGGTGTTACAAACTTAAGGTGGGAAAACATAGACAAAGGAATGGGCAGTGTCATAGTTGCTGGACATTTCCAAAAGACCAAATCCATGCAAAATTATATTCTAATGACTACACAAAATAAAAGTATAATGAATACATTCCATACACTACACACTACTCAGGAGAAACAACTTGGACACTAAGATTCTGGTAACCTTCTATAAAGCCACTGTGGAGAACATCCTGGCATACTGCATAACAGTGTGGTATGCTGAAAACAGCAGCAGATAGAAAACCCATGCAGAGTTATCATGACCATCCAGAAGATCATCGGCTGCTCTCTGCCCTCACAGGAAGACATTGCCACCTGAACGCTACCTCAGCAGTGCCGGCCGGGAACATTGTCGGGGACCCATACCAGCCAGGTCTCACAAAGCACGGACAAATAGACTTAAGGACATTTTTTTTCCCACAGCCATCAGGACTCTGAACTTGCGTTAGCCCGACACACAATCCCTCCTGTGCAATAAGTTCAGAGTGTGCAATAACAATGTGCAATATCTTAGATTGTGCATTATTTTAGAATGTACTGTGCCAGGATGTGACTTTATATTTATAAATTACTTATTTATGTTCTTTTACTGGGAAAACACACTTTGTGCAGTAGCACCACCAATTTCATTATACACAGCTGTGTATAATGGCAATAAAGGCTTTTGATTTTGACTGATTTGATTTGAATAACTGGGACTTTTTGTATTTTTACATTGCTTTTTATGTTTGTTTCTTTTTTGTACTGGGAACTCGCACTTTGTGGAGTAGTACCACCAATTTCGTTATATGCGGCTGTTTATGATGACAATGAAGGCTTTTTATTAGATCTGATTGTTTCAGTCATGTTACAATATATTAAGTCATCCGTGGTTGAGACCACAAGCATATTGAACACTTTTAGACAATTTGACGGTGCTGAATTTCACATTCTCAGACTATTTAACCAAACCAAATGACCAGGTGTTTCATTTGTGTCTCGCCCTAAGCAACCTGTCACTATTATCTGACATTGTTTGTACTTGTACTTCAGCTAGAGGAACA
The DNA here is from genome assembly GCF_051989575.1 of Stigmatopora nigra. Lineage (NCBI taxonomy): Eukaryota > Metazoa > Chordata > Actinopteri > Syngnathiformes > Syngnathidae > Stigmatopora > Stigmatopora nigra. The sequence continues at coordinate 14,250,377 of NC_135515.1, forward strand.
GCTTAGTCGTCTACAGAGAGAGAAGAATGACTTCCAGACAAGAATGGAGGAAGACCAGGAAGACTTGAATGAGCTAATGAAGAAACACAAGGCTGCAGTGGCTCAGGTTTACTTGTCTTAATTTTGATTCCATCATAAAAGCAATAGAGTATTCTTGAAATGTTTTAATGTTTCAGTCAGGGCAGAACTTGGCTCAGATTACTGACCTTCAGGCACAGCTGGAGGAAGCACTCAGAGAGAAGCATGAAGTACATGAAATGGTATGTGCAGTATTTTTTGTTGCATAAACTTTTAGATGCATTACTAATGCAGATACCTGAGATATATAGATAGACAGACAGACAGATGGACATACAGTGCCATACGAGTGAAATTTTGAGCAAACATTCATGTGAGGCTGATCATAAGAACATCATGGGCACTGTCTCTCTCCCCCCGCAACTCCCTCGTGTAATGTCTCTCTGGTCGCAACTCCCTCGTGTAATGTCTCTCTGGTCGCAACTCCCTCATGCAAGGTCTATACGGGCACTGGGCGGAGCATTGCATTTTTATTTTATTTTTTCCCGTTAGTCAATGCGAATGGCGTATATACTACGTATCATTGGCTAGTGGTCGTGCGTTATCCTATTGTGATTACATTTGTGTGCATCATTTTGGGAATATTTTGAAGGGAATACAAAAGCAAACAACCCGATAGGTAACCCTAACCCTAATCCATCTGAAAGTCAGGGTGAAGGCGGGGCAATTATAGCCCCCCCCCCCCCGGGGGAGAAAGGTATCATAATTTCAAACAAAATTAGAATTAAGTTTATTGTAAAGTTAGATTAAACCTATTTTTGTGTGTGTCTGCATCGTAATCCAAGTTCATTTAAATGTGTTTGTTATGTTACGAGCGCCTTGCCATGCTAAACGTCCAGCCCCCCCTCTCTCTGTCACTTTCTCTCTCCTTTGCGTGAAATCTGTCTAATTTTAGTACTATGAAACACATTTTAGTACTTTTAAACTATTAGTCATTTGTTACTTTGTTAACAGATGGCAAATTAGAACAAATAAAAATGTTTTTCCAATCCAATCTTGATTTTCATCAGTGAATTTGTAATTGCTTACCAGTAATCACCTTAAATATATATATATATATGTGTGTGTGTGTGTGTGTGTGTGTGTGTGTGTGTGTGTGTGTGTGTGTGTGTGTGTGTGTGTGCGTGCGTGCGTGCGTGTGTATGTATATGTGTATGTATGTATGTGTACGTGTATATATAGATATGTATATGTATATGTATATATATAGATATGTAGATATATATAGATATATAGGTATATATATATATATATATATATATATATATATATATATATATATATATATATATATATATATATATATATATATATATATATATATATATATATATATATATATATATATATATATATATATATATATATATATATATATATATATATATATATATATATATATATATATATATATATATATATATATATATATATATATATATATATATATATATATATATATATATATATATATATATATATATATAAATTAATTAATTAATTAATTTACCGCATCTTAACATAATTCTGACCAGCTAGTCGAAAATTTGAGCGGTACCCTCTAATTGAACGACACTACGGGGGAAAGTTTGGAACATAGAACGGTATGCTGTTGAAATAGAGGTTTTACGATATATATGTGTGTGTTAGAGAGAGGGAGAGACGGGGACTGAGTGCGAGAGGGACAGGGAGTGAGAGAGAGAGACGGGGCCTGAGAGAGAGACAAGCGGGGACTGAGAGAGAGAGCGATGGGGACTGAGAGAGACAGAGAGGGAGGGAGGGAGATGAAGAGAGGGAGACAGTCTGACTGACTGACAGTCTTCTTGCACTTTGCAATGTGCTGGCCACCAATCCCGGTTGTCCCCTGCCTTCTGCCCATAGGTGGCCTTCTCATAATTCTTATTATTACCTTCAATTCAGGAATTACTATGGTTTTTAAAGTTATAGTTAATTAATCACAAATCTGTTAATCTGCAAACTTTAGTGCTGTACTAGATTATCCTAGCTGTCAAATAAGTCTTTATCTCTTTTATTCCAATTTCATTCCAAGATATTGATTGACCTCTAAAAACCCTATAATTGTAATTTTTGATTTTGCAAACCAAAAAAATTGGCATGGCATCCACCCAACTGGACTATTCATCCAAAATCATACCCTGATCAAATGTGAGTCAAATTGAAGTCACTCACCTGTAAACATTTTCCAAGTTCAGTGCAGTTCGTATTCAATAAAGCAGTTTTTTCCTGCAATTTTAGCTCGTGCTTTTCAATTTAAAAATCACTAATGCACAGTATGTTTACATTAACCCAGATGCAAGCCCTCCAGAGTCAACTAGACTTTCAGGAGCAGTCCATGGTGGAGAAATCACTTGTGAGCCGACAAGAGGCCAAGATTCGAGAGCTTGAAACTAAGCTAGAGTTTGAGAAGACCCAGGTTAAACGTCTGGAGGTGAGATCAACTAAAAAGACAACAAAAGCATCAGATGTAGGGGTAAAAGTCTGTTGAGGTGGTTAAATGTGCCATCAGCAACATCGCATGATTACAAAAAAATTGCTACGTCAAAGATATGATATCTCTGTTTTGATTCAAGCCTTCAAAAAATATGATGTCCTCATGGCCTCGATTCCTCGCTGCTTAATTAAACTACAAATTATACCGTAATTTGCGTCAATTTGTTGAGTTTGATTAATTTAATTAAGGGACAATGCATTTTAATGAACATATTCATATTCATGATAATGAACAGCGTATTTACTCGCTTTTGTCAGACAAAAATGATGACCGATTCAAGAGAATCAAGTTTTTATAGGCACATAAAAACAAGACATGCACCAAACTGCAAGTTGACGGCGCTGTGGAGCAATGACGTCACGACAAAATTATGCTTTTGCATCAGGATACGGTCATTTACCGTATTTACTCGCACATTAGCCGCTTTTGTCAGACAAGAGATTACTGAATTGAGGGTGGGGCTTATATGTGCGTAAAAACACGACATGCAAAAAAAACTCCAAAATGACGGCGCCGTAACGCAATGACGTCACGACAAAATGGCGCCATGAGAGGATGACGTCACAAAAGAATTGCGCCGTTGCGTCAGCGCATGATGTCGTGACGCAAGCAAATGTGGCCAATGTTTATTTCAAAATAGAGAATGGGATAGACAGATAAAATGCTAAACAAAAAGTATTTTGAGGTCTGAATGAAATTCAAGAAAAAAAAATGCATCTTAAATAAAACGTGAATAAACTCACGTTCCCGTCACTGCTCGCTCGGGGCACTGGTGCTGGGTGGCCATCTTAGCTAAGGCAGTGCCGTCTAAACCTAGTTAAACGTGCTCCTACTGGCCAAACGTGAGTAGCCTGGATTTGGAAATAAATCAAATTCCGCTTTTTCTGTATTTCTTGTTTGAAAGTGACAACTATTGAGGTAATATGAACTATCAAAATAATCAAGATATTTTTTACATTAACTTCAGTAATTACAAAGCATCAAGTTCTCATCAAGATAGACTTTTTTTTTTTTTTCAAATTTAGTAATTTGATATTTTGCATTTACAAAGACAGGCATATTAACTTCCTTCTGATATTGACCCTAATAATGTGCTTTTGATTCATACAGTATCTCAGAAATACCACTTTTGATTATTTTTTCAAAGATTTTCCCTTAAAGTAACACATTTGAATATGGAGATGAAAATTGGGAGTCAGGGGGGCAGTTTATACGCAAGAAATAATAAAATTCCAAAATGTAAACGCAATTTTCAGGGTGCGGATTATGTGTGAGTAAATACAGTAGTTCATTCCTATGGGAAAAATTGAGATACGAGTAAAATGACCTACGAGCTCGGGCCGGGAACGCATTAAGCCCATATCTCAAGGTATTACCATTTTGGGATGTGCTGACATGGTTAACACTACGAAGACATGTATCGTGGCTAAACGCGTCTGGCCAGTCACAGCAAGTTTAACTATGATAAGATGGCTGTGCCCTGAGCGAGCAATGGAAGGCACAAGTAAGTGTACTCAGGTCTGGCCAGTTAGACCCCGCTTATCTACAGTAAAATGGCGCCGCCCTGAGCGAGCAATGGCAGGCACATGTAAGTGTACTTGCGTCTTTTCAGTCAGAGCATGTTTAACTACAATAAGATGGCGGCGCCATCAGTGAGCAATGGCAGGCACGTAGTAATGCGTTTAATGCAAGATAATTTTTTTTCCTGAATTTCTTTCTTAGATGTCAAAATAGATTTTATTTAGCGTTTTGTCGGTTTATCATTTCTCTATTTTGAAATAAATTATCATATCGACCGCATTATGGCATCTTTTCTCCGTTACTTTGCAGTTTCTTGTATGTCAAATCTAATCTGTGTGAATATTGGTCGTACCCTCGATTCAGTCATCATTTTTTTTTCAAATCAAATCAAAAGCCTTTATTGTCATACTCAGCTGTGGATAACAAAATTGGTGATGCTACTCCACAAAATGCATTTTCCCAGTAAAAAAAAAAAAAAAAAAACATCAAAAATAGGTAATGTAAAAATATGTAAAGTCACATCCTGGCGAGGTAAATTCTAAAATATTGCACAATGTAAGATATTGCACAGTTCTTGCACAGCCCGAAGTTACAGAAGGGATTGTGTGTCGTGCTAACACAAGTTCAGAGACCTGATGGCTGTGGAAAAAAAACTTTCCTTAAGTCTATTTGTCCGTGCTTTGTGAGACCTGTAGCGTCTGCCAGAGGGCTGGAACAGTTTGTGACCAGGCTGGTTTAGGTCCTTAACAATGTTCTCTACTAAGGTAGCGAGGGCTGGCAATGTCATCCAGTGATGGCAGAGAACAGCCGATGATCTAGTAAAGTACAGTGTCCATGTAGTCCTGGAGGTTGTGGTGTTCAAAAAGTTCCCAAATGGTGCGGGCAAAAACAGTCCTCCAGCGGAGAAAGGGCGTCTCAGGCCACATTTTTATTATCTTTATTTGTGGCCTTGTTAGCCTCCGAAGTGGGGTGTATGAGGATTGAGGGACAAACTGAGATTATCGGATCCAGCAAGCTGAGAGAGGTGTGTGGCTCTATAAGCATGTTTGATGTTAAAATAAACATGATCTAGAGTTTTATCTTCTCTAGTGTGACACTTCACGTACTGGATAAACTTAGGCAGAACAGTCTTTAAACATGCTTTGTTGAAGTCAGCGGCGACAATAAAGACTCCCATCGGGGTGGTTGAGCTGCTGTTTGTTTACAGTCGCTAGCAGGAGGCTAAGTGCCGCGCTAACGTTAGCATCCGGTGGGATGTAGACAGCCATTACAATGACAATCGTTAGCTCTCTAAGTCATGACTGGACGATTCGCCGAAATAGGTTTTGCCGATGGACGTTTGGCCAAAGGACAGTTCGCCGAGCGGGCGTTTGGCCGAACGGATAGTTAACCCAACGGATAGTTAGCTGACTGTATAGCCAGCCGACCGGACGTGGCGCCGCGTGTGTTCGCCTCGCCCCCGGTCGTGTGTGTACATGTTTTTCAACCTCTTCAAGTAAAATTATTATCTTTGTACTGGCCATTGACTAATTCATTTTTTTGAACCATCTTTTGCTAAGTGGTTTAGGTTTTTTTTTTTTTTTTACCAGTGCTGTGGGTCAGCAAGGGTCAACAAAAGGATTATTGTAGTTGAGTGACATGGATTTCAAAACAAATTCACTGAACACTGCTCACTGTCAGACGTAAACAACATGAATAAGACTATATAAGTCAACTGACAAAATCCTCTGGATGCAAGTTTAGTGATGGGTCATTTGGGAATAAATAGACATGGTTCAAATGAATTGGTCAAGAGCCAGTACAAAGATAATCATTTCACTTGCTTTTTAATATTAAACCTGCCTTCTTTAATCTTAGAAAATATCAGATCATATGTTCTTTGAGTTTTAGCTTTTGGGATGCAGAAGTGCCCTCCGCTGGACATATTTCTAAATACTAAGTGCCTTGGACAGACCAGAGGGGCTTACAGAACAATACCATGCCATGGAGCACACTTTTACTTCTAGTTTAATTTTAAATAATTTCCCATTATTTTAGGAAATATATATTATTTTTCTGGATTAGGATTTCTACTATTTTCTACTATTTCTTCTGTTCTGAATGCCCTTGTAATTCCTAAATGAATGTTATCTATAATGGGCTGTACATGGCCTACGGGCCGAGGTCGAAACACATGTACACAAACGAACGGGGGCAGGGCCAGCACGTGCGCTGCAACGTCTGGTCGGCTAACTATCCGTTCGGCCAAACGCCCCCCTTGGCGAACTGTCCTTTGGCCAGACGTCCGTCGGCGAAACGTCTTTAGGCGAATCGCCCGAGTACCCTCTAGTTAGATAGAAGGACTTGCACCGAACTGTCAAGACCTCTAAATCAGAGGAACAGTGAGTGTTAAAGATCCTACTGTTGCTGCACCAGTCGTTGTGTATCTACATGCAAAGCCCCCCCTCCTTTCTTTTCCCGGATTTGGCCAATCGATCCTGCCTGAGTAGCATGCAGCTAGCAAGCGTGAAGCTAGCAAGCGTTACTGCGGCGTCGGGATTTGCGGGTGTAGCTACGTTTCCGTGATAAGAATAATGTTGCAGTTCCTGAGCTGTTGGTAGCAAGCAGAAGTTTCAAATGGTCCGTTTTTTGGGTGATGGTTCTGGCATTGGTCAAAAATATACTCGTAAGCGGTGCTCTGTCCGTTTGTTTACTTAGCTTAGCAGTTAGGCTCGCCCTGTTTCCCCTCTTTGGCTTTCTTTCCCTTCGCCGCCTCCGTCGTATTCTGAGTGTGCTGACTATCCACGGAGATCCCGGTGGTCCTCGGGGATATTGTAGGTTCGTTGGTAATCTGTTGTGATGGATTTATCGCCTCTTTTACCAAGAGTAATTAAATTCTGGCGACTGTAGAAAATGTTGGCCTCGCAGATGTTCGTAAATAACGATAAGATTGAGAAAACAAAAGCCGACCACCTGAAAAGCATAATTGTATGGTGACAATTAGGCTTTTGTTGTTGATGATGACGACAAAGCCTATGTCCGATAATTATTATACGTCGTCATCCACGGCCTCCAGGTTCTCGGCGCTGTCGTCCGAGGCGCTCAAGTATACGCCGTCCTCCACGTTCTCCAGGTTGTCGCCGCTGTCGTCCACGCTCTCCAGGTTCTCGACGCCGTCGTCCTCGCTCTCCAGGTTCTCGCCGCCGTCGTCCACGCTCTCCAGGTTCTCGTTGCCGTCGTACAGGCTCTCCAGGTTCTCGCCGCCGTTTTGGCCCCTGCCAAAAGGATGCCCGGCCTAGGCCTTCAAGTTCTCGCCGCCATCTTGGCCTCCGCCAGAATGATGTCCGTCCAAGTCCTCCAGGTTCTCGCCGCTGTCTTGGACCCGCCGGAAAATCGCCATCACCGGGGCCCGTAGCAAGTGGACTACTGTCATTAGGCGCATGAGAACAGGGCGCCGGTATAGGTGCGTGAGTGCGGTGCGCCGCTGTCGGCGCGAGGGTGCGGGGCGCCGGCTTCGAGATTTCCCTAATTTTCACGCCTGGTCTAAAAAATCCAGAGTTATTCTGCCCAACTATCATGCTCCGTCTCAAGATGGCTGTCATGATCACGCCATGACACGTAATGGTCGTCGTCATTCAGCCCCATCTTGAACAGGCAGCCATCATCCTGCCCTGCCTCAAAATGGCCATTGTAATGAAACGTGACAAAAAAGCAGGCGTCATCAAGCCCTGCTCAGCCGTCGGCGCACTCTCTGTCCCGCCTCCTCCTCTCCTGTCGCTGCCATGCACACCGTGACCTGGCTGGCAGCTGGAACGCCGCCCTTTTCAGCAACCTGGTTAGGAGCACGTCACCGTCATCCTATCAGAAGGGAGAAAAACAATTCTTCAGCCGTCAATGGCCGATAGTCCGTAACGGATGGGCAGCTCACAGCGCTCCGCTTGGCCGCGAAGGAAGGCTCATTCATCCTCGGAATGGGAGCCCAGAAGGTTAACAAGCTCCAGGCTATCCTCGTGATTAAAAAAATCTCAGTCCTAGTCCGGGTCTTCTTACCATGACACTTTCTAAACTAGATATCTTTTTCATTAATGGGACACATAATGTGCATATTAACAAATTACAGTTAGTTTGGTGTATATACATGTTTACACATGTCATACATGTGACTATATACATGTTTATTACAGTGTAGAATATAATCTCTCATTTTTCCACAGAGCCTTGTAGCCCGTCTTAAGGAAAATTTGGAAAAACTCACAGAGGATCGAGATCAACACAACAGCTATGAGATCCGGGAGAAAGAACATAGCAAACGATTGCAGAGACAGATTCGCGACATGAAAGAAGAGATGGTGGAACTTGCCAAAAAGGAAGGAGAAGCCAGCCGCAAAAAGCATGAGCTGGTATTCACAAATATTAAATGGTTATGAGTTATCAGCCTAATCAATGTGTGAACTACCTTTAAAAGATATATATAGTAATTTATATTGTTAACAGGATATGGACATTGAGTGCTTAGAGGCTGCAAATCAGAGCCTACAGGCAGACCTCAAACTAGCCTTCAAACGGATTGGGGACCTCCAGGCTGCCATTGAGGATGAAATGGAAAGTGATGACAATGAAGACCTCATCAATAGGTAATCATTCATATTGCTACACATTAATAAACAATTGTTCACAAACAAAATACGTATAGAAATATAGGTTAGCAAGGGTCAGAAAACTTTTGTGCAAGACAATTTATTTTCTTGTCAGCCAAAGTATAGTTCAAGATTAGATTTTCAAAAGGCAAACCCTGTTGTTCAAAATATTGTTTCCTTTTCATCTATGCTGTTAGACTAAGTATAAATATGCTAATAAATTAATCTGTTTGAAATTAATAACATGGATTACTGTAACTACTTGCTGTGCTGGTAATGAGGATCTCTCTCTTTACATCTCTCGGTCTCTCTCTCTTTACATCTCTCTGTCTCTCTCTCTTTACATCTCTCTGCCTCTCTCTCTCTCTACATTTCTCTCTCTCTTTACATCTCTCTCTCTCTTTACATCTCTCTGTCTCTCTCTCTTTACATCTCTCTGTCTCTCTCTCTTTACATCTCTCTGTCTCTCTCTCTCTCTCTTTACATCTCTCTGTCTCTCTCTCTCTTTACATCTCTCTGTCTCTCTCTCTCTTTACATCTCTCTGTCTCTCTCTACATCTCTCTCTCTCTTTACATCTCTCTGTCTCTCTCTACATCTCTCTCTCTCTTTACATCTCTGTCTCTCTCTCTCTCTTTACATCTCTCTGTCTCTCTCTCTCTCTTTACATCTCTCTGTCTCTCTCTCTCTCTTTACATCTCTCTGTCTCTCTCTCTCTCTTTACATCTCTCTGTCTCTATCTCTTTCTTTACATCTCTCTGTCTCTCTCTCTCTCTTTACATCTCTCTGTCTCTCTCTCTTTACATCTCTCTGTCTCTCTCTCTTTACATCTCTCTGTCTCTCTCTCTTTACATCTCTCTGTCTCTCTCTCTCGTTACATCTCTCTGTCTCTCTCTCTTTACATCTCTCTGTCTCTCTCTCTCTTTACATCTCTCTGTCTGTCTCTCTCTTTACACCTCTCTGTCTCTCTCTCTTTACATCTATTTGTCTCTCTCCTTACATCTCTCTCTCTCTCTCTTTACATCTCTCTGTCTCTCTCTCTCTTTACATCTCTCTGTCTCTCTCTCTCTTTACATCTCTCTGTCTCTCTCTCTATCTCTCTCCCTCTCTCTATCTCCCTCTCTCTCTCTATCTCTCTCTTTACATCTCTATGTCTCTCTCTCTATCTCTCTCTTTACATCTCTATGTCTCTCTCTCTATCTCTCTCCCTCTCTCTATCTCCCTCTCTCTCTCTATCTCTCTCTTTACATCTCTATGTCTCTCTCTCTTTACATCTCTCGGTCTCACTCTCTTTACATCTCTCTGTCTCACTCTCTTTAAATCTCTCTGTCTCACTCTCTCTTCACATCTCTCTCTCTGTCTCACTCTCTTTACATCTCTCTGTCTCTCTCTTTATACATCTCTCTCTCTTTACATCTCTCTGTCTGTCTCTCTCTTTACATCTCTCTGTCTTTCTCACTTTATATCTCTCTGTCTCTCTCTCTCTTTACATCTCTGTCTCTCTCTCTCTTTGCATCTCTCTCTCTCTCTCTCTCTCTCTCTCTCTTTGCATATCTCTCTCTCTTTACATCTCTCTGTCTCACTCTCTCTTTACATCTCTCTGTCTCTCTCTCTTTACATCTCTCTGTCTCTCTCTCTGTCTGTCTCTTTACATCTCTATGTCTCTCTCTTTACATGTCTCTGTCTCTCTTTAGATCTCACTGTCTCTCTCTCTCTACATGACTCGGTCTCTCTCTTTACATCTCTGTGTCTCTCTGTCTTTACATCTCTGTCTCTCTCTTTACATCTCTCTCTCTCTCTCTTTACATCTCTCTGTCTCTCTCTCTCTCTCTCTTTACATCTCTGTCTGTCACTCTCTTTACATCTCCCTGTCTCTCTCTATATATCTGTCTCTCTCTCTCTCTTTACATCTCTCTGTCTCTCTCTCTCTTTACATCTCTCTGTCTCTCTCTCTCTCTTTACATCTCTCTGTCTCTCTCTCTTTACATCTCTCTGTCTCACTCTCTTTACATCTCTCTCTCTCTCTCTCTCTCTCTGTTTGTTACTCTCTTTACATTTCGCTGTCTCTCTCTCTCTTCACATGTCTCTGTCTCTCTTTACATCTCGCTGTCTCTCTCTCTCTCTTCACATGTCTCTGTCTCTCTTTACATCTCTCTGTCTCTCTTTATGTCTCTCTGTCTCTCTCTCTTTGCATATCTCTCTCTTTTTACATCTCTCTGTCTCACTCTCTTTACATCTCTCTGTCTCACTCTCTCTTCACATCTCTCTCTCTCTCTCTCTCTCTCTCTCTCTCTCTCTCTCTCTGTGCCTCACTCTCTTTACATCTCGCTGTCTCTCTCTCTCTTCACATGTCTCTGTCTGTCTTTACATCTCGCTGTCTCTCTCTCTTCACATGTCTCTGTCTCTCTTTACATCTCTCTGTCTCTCTTTACATCTCTCTGTCTCTCTTTCTTTCCATCTCTCTCTCTCTCTCTCTTTGCATATCTCTCTCTCTCTCTTTACATCTCTCTGTCTCACTCTCTCTTTATATCGCTCTGTGTCTCTCTGTCTCTCTCTCTTTACATCTCTGTCTCTCTCTCTGTCTCTCTCTCTTTACATGTCTCTGTCTCTCTCTCTCTCTTTGCATATCTCTCTCTTTACATCTCTCTGTCTCTCTCTTTACATGTCTCTCTTTACATGTCTCGGTCTCTCTCTTTACATCTCTGTGTGTCTCTCTCTTTACATCTCTGTCTCTCTCTCTTTACATCTCTGTCTCTCTCTCTTTACATCTCTGTCTCTCTCTCTTTACATCTCTCTCTCTCTCTTTACATCTCTCTCTCTGTCACTCTCTTTACATCTCCCTGTCTCTCTATATCTCTGTCTCCCTCTCTCTCTTTACATCTCTCCCTCTTTACATCTCTCTGTCTGTCACTCTCTTTAGATCTCCCTGTCTCTCTATATCTGTCTCTCTCTCGCTCTATACATCTCTCTGTTTGTCACTCTCTTTACATCTCCATGTCTCTCTATATCTCTGTCTCTCTCTCTTTACATCTCTCTGTCTCTCTCTCTCTTTGTCTCTCTGCATCTCTCTCTCTCTCTCATTGCACCTCTCTCTCTTTACATCTCTCTGTGTCTCTACCTCTCTCTCTTTACATCTCTCTGTGTCTCTACCTCTCTCTCTTTACATCTCTCTGTCTCTCTACCTCTCTCTCTTTACATCTCTCTGTCTTTCTCTTTACATCTCTCTGTCTCTCTCTCTCTTTTTACATCTCTCTGTCTCTCTCTCTCTCTTTCCATCTCTCTGTCTCTCTCTCTCTTTACATCTCTCTTTCTCACTCTCTCTTTACATCTCTCCGTCTCTCTCTTCTTACATCTCTCCGTCTCTCTCTTCTTACATCTCTCTGTCTCTATCTCTCTTTACATCTCACTGTCTCTCTCTCTCTCTTCACATCTCTCTGTCTCTCTCTCTTTACATCTCTCTGTCTCTCTCTCTTTTTACATCTCTCTGTCTCTCTCTCTCTCTCTCTCTCTCTCTCTCTCTCTCTCTCTCTCTCTCTCTCTCTCTCTCTTACATCTCTCTGTCTCTCTTTACATCTCACTTTCTCTCTCTCTCTCTCTCTCTCTCTCTCTCTCTCTCTCTCTCTCTCTCTCTCTCTCTCTCTCTCTCTCTCTTACATCTCACTGTCTCTCTCTCTCTTTACATCTCTCTGTCTCTCTCTCTCTCGTTCTGTCTCTCTCTCTTGTTCTGTCTCTCTCTCTCTCTCTTTATATCTCTCTGTCGCTCTCTCTCTTTACATCTCTCTGTTTCTCTCTCTTTACATCTCTCTGTCTCTCTCTCTTTACATCTCTCTGTCTCTCTCTCTTTACATCTCTCTCCCTCTCTCTATCTCTCTCTCTCCCTTTCTCTCTCTCTCTCTCTATCTCTCTCTCCCTTTCTCTATCTCTCTCTCCCTCTCTCTATCTCTCTCTTTACATCTCTCTGTCTCTCTCTCTTTACATCTTTCTGTCTCACTCTCTTTACATCTCTCTATCTCTCTCTATTTACATCTCTCTGTCTCACTCTCTCTTTACATCTCTCTCTCTCTCTCTCTCTCTCTCTCTCTCTCTCTCTTTACATCTCTCTGTCTCACTCTCTTTACATCTCTCTCTCTCTCTCTCTCTCTGTGTCTTACTCTCTTTACATTTCGCTGTCTCTCTCTCTCTTCACATGTCTCTGTCTCTCTTTACATCTCGCTGTCTCTCTCTCTCTCTTCACATGTCTCTGTCTCTCTTTACATCTCTCTGTCTCTCTCTCTCTTTGCATATCTCTCTCTCTTTACATCTCTCTGTCTCACTCTCTTTACATCTCTCTGTCTCACTCTCTCTTCACATCTCTCTCTCTCTCTCTCTCTCTCTCTCTCTCTCTCTCTCTCTCTCTCTGAGCCTCACTCTCTTTACATCTCGCTGTCTCTCTCTCTCTCTTCACATGTCTCTGTCTCTCTCTCTCTTCACATGTCTCTGTCTCTCTCTCTCTTCACATGTCTCTGTCTCTCTTCACATCTCTCTGTCTCTCTCTCTTTCCATCTCTCTCTCTCTTTGCATATCTCTCTCTCTCTCTTTACATCTCTCTGTCTCACTCTCTCTTTATATCTCTCTGTGTCTCTCTGTCTCTCTCTCTTTACATCTCTGTCTCTCTCTCTGTCTCTCTCTCTTTACATCTCTCTGTCTCTCTCTCTCTTTACATCTCTCTGTCTCTCTCTCTTTACATCTCTGTGTCTCTCTCTTTACATGTCTCTGTCTCTCTTTAGATCTCACTGTCTCTCTTTACATGTCTCGGTCTCTCTCTTTACATCTCTGTGTGTCTCTCTCTTTGTCAGGAGTGGCTGGATTGCCTTTCCCGGCATGACGTCACGATAACTATCAGCTGTCACTAATTACGTGATTAGATTATTTTTGGTATTTAAGCATTATGATTTTCTGTGGACACCGTCGGATCGTCTGGTTTAGTTCTGGTTTCGTTTCCTGTTAATCCTCGTAGTCTTTGCTGTTTCCATTGACGCCACGCCGCATGTATTTTTCGTTTGTAATGAGTGGTCAAGCCAAGTTATTGAAGTTATGTTACCCCGTTTATTAAATCAACCTACAAGAGCTACAGATCTGCCTCACCTTTCCATTTACTTCGGCGACTCTGCATCTGGGTTCAACTTCCCCTACGATCGCGTCGCACTACGCGGCGAGATCGTAACAGCACGATCCGACCAGAATGGACCCAGCGGAGCGCCACCCACGCTCGCGGCGACGCACTCGGCGACGCCGACCATCTACCTCTAAGACACCCGACTGCTTGGAGTGTATAAGAAACCCCTCAGAATCGTTTAGGAGTTTTATAATGAACACACCGTGGTGCGGGGCTCTCAGGCACATCATTGCTAGAGATGAGCCCTGGGAAGCCTTTACCGTTTCATCATGATGCCCAGGTGCGTACAACCACCAGAGAGCGCCCAAGTTATCTTATGCCTATGCCCAGAGGAATTGATTCACCATGGAGGGAGCCTGAAGATTCTGGTGAGGAGGACATCGTTGAGGAAATTGATTTTTTCGCTGGCGTTTCGGAATCCGATGATGAATTCTTTGACCAATTCGGACCCCGAGACCTTCCACTGGAGGAGGATTATCCCGATTGTTCCCCCGATAATTCCTATTACAAATACCCCGACCAGCAATTACAGAGTGGGCTAACCACCAATTATGGGGCACGACGTGATGGCGGGGGTGCTGTGCAATCCTCCCAGAGGAGGCGCCGAGCGCCACGCCGTAGAGCGAAGCGAAAGCAATGCCTGGACACACTAACCACTGTCCAAGTTACGCGCCCGACCACGTCCGTCCAAGCTCCTTTTCTGACCACGTCCCTCCAAGCTCCTTTTCCGACCACGTCCCTCCAAGCTCCTTTTCCGACCACCACCACGCTTTTCCAAGTGCCCGAAGTTACTCGGCCGACCACGCCTTTCCAAGTGGCCGAAGTCACTCGGCCGACCACGCCTGTCCAAGTGGCCGAAGTCACTCGGCCGACCACGCCTTTTCAAGTGCCCGAAGTCACTCGGCCGACCACGCCTTTCCAAGTGCCCGAAGTTACTCGGCCGACCACGCTGTACCAGCAGCTCCTAAGGACTATGCAGCCCTTCCCGTTCCAAGTGGCCGAAGTCACTCGGCCGACCACGCCTGTCCAAGTGGCCGAAGTCACTCGGCCGACCACGCCTGTCAAAGTGGCCGAAGTCACTCGGCCGACCACGCCTGTCCAAGTGGCCGAAGTTACTCGGCCCAGCGCGCCGTTTCAAGTGCCCCAAGCTCCTGTGCCAAGGCCACGCAAATTACTTCCGTTGCCTTTGGGGTCGCCGGTCGCACCCGTACCGAAGCCACGGATCAGGTTTCTGGTGACGGACGGCCATTCTAGCACCGCTCTCCCAAGCACCGCTCTCCCAAGCACCGCTCTCCCAAGCACCGCTCTCCCAAGCACCGCTCTCCCAAGCACCGCTCTCCCAAGCACCGCTCTCCCAAGCACCGCTCTCCCAAGCACCGCTCTCCCAAGCACCGCTCTCCCAAGCACCGCTCTCCCAAGCACCGCTCTCCCAAGCGCCTGCCCGTCCAGCGCCTGCCCGCCCAGAAGTGGCGACGATGCTCCGGCGCTCGAGGAAGACGGGGCCGGCGACGTCGAGAGTGGTATTTCGCCGGAGTCCCTGGAAGATGGGACTGGCGACGTCGAGAGAGGCAATTCGCCGGAGTCCCTGGAAGAAGGGGCTGGCGACGTCGAGAGTGCCAATTCGCCGGTGCCCCTGGAGGAAGAAGACGGTGACGTCGAGAGTGGCAATTCGCCGGAGTCCCTGGAGGAAGGGGCTGGCGACATCGAGAGAGGCAATTCGCCGGAGTCCCTGGAAGAAGGGGCTGGCGACATCGAGAGTGCCAATTCGCCGGTGCCCCTGGAGGAAGAAGCCGGTGACGTCGAGAGTGGCAATGCGCCGGAGTCCCTGGAGGAAGGGGCTGGCGACGTCGAGAGTGCGAATTCGCCGGTGCCCCTGGAGGAAGAAGCCGGTGACGTCAAGAGTGGCAATTCGCCGGACTCCCTGGATGAAGGGGCTGGCGACGTCGAGAGTGCCAATTTGCCGTTGCCCCTAGAGGATGGGGCTGGTGACGTCAAGAGTGGTAATTCGCTGGTGCCCCTGGAGGAGGAAGCCGGTGACGTCGAGAGTGGCAATGCGCCGGAGTCCCTGGCAGTAGGGGCTGGCGACGTCAAGAGTGGTAATTCGCCGGAGTCCCTGGAAGGAGGGGCCGGTGACGTCAAGAGTGGTAATTTGCTGGTGCCCCTTGAGGAGGAAGCCGGTGACGTCGAGAGTGGCAATTCGCCGGTGCCCCTGGAGGACGGGGCCGGCGACGTCCAGAGAAGCAATGATCCGGGTTCCTGGGAGAAGAGGGTTGTCCACCCCCCGAGCAAACAGGGTAAGGTGCCCGACCGTACTAAACTTCTAATATTTCCTGAAGGCAGGCAGTTTGGCAAAGACTTAAGGGACCAGCTGGGATGCCTGCCGGACCGACCACTGCCTCGTCTCGTTTCTGGCCGGCGCGGACGCCCGCCGGATCGACCACTGCCTCGTCTCGTTTCTGGCCGGCGCGGACGCCCGCCGGATCGACCTCAGCCTCGTCTCGTATCCGGCCTGCGCGGACGCCCGCCGGATCGACCACAGCCTCGTCACGTTCTTGGCCGGCGCGGACGCCCGCCGGATCGACCACAGCCTCGTCTCGTTTCTGGCTGGCGCGGACGCCCGCCGGATCGACCTCAGCCTCGTCTCGTTTCTGGCCGACGCGGACGCCCGCCGGACCGACCACTGCCTCGTCTCGTTTCTGGCCGGCGCGGACGCCCGCCGGATCGACCACAGCCTCGTCTCGTTTCTGGCCGGCGCGGACGCCCGCCGGATCGACCTCAGCCTCGTCTCGTTTCTGGCCGGCGCGGACGCCCGCCGGATCGACCTCAGCCTCGTCTCGTTTCTGGCCGACGCGGACGCCCGCCGGACCGACCACTGCCTCGTCTCGTTTCTGGCCGGCGCGGTTGCCCGCCGGATCGACCACAGCCTCGTCTCGTTTCTGGCCGGCGCGGACGCCCGCCGGATCGACCTCAGCCTCGTCTCGTTTCTGGCCGGCGCGGACGCCCGCCAGACCTGCCACTGACTCGTCTCGTTTCTGGCCGGCGCGGACGCCCACCGGATCGACCACAGCCTCATCTTGTTTCTGGCCGACACGGACGCCCGCCGGATCGACCTCAGCCTCGTCTCGTTTCTGGCCGGCACGGACGCCCGCCAGACCTGCCACTGACTTGTCTCGTTTCTGGCTGGCGCGGACGCCCGCCGGAGCGACCTCTCCGTCTGTTCTTGGGTTGGTGTGGAAGACCACCGGACAATTCTAGATCTCCCACCCTCCCTGCTTGTTCCCGTTTTTCATGTTGTAATTGACCTTGGGACGTCTAGAATCCGTCCCTTAGAGGGGATGTACTGTCAGGAGTGGCTGGATTGCCTTTCCTGGCATGACGTCACGATAACTATCAGCTGTCACTAATTACGTGATTAGATTATTTTTGGTATTTAAGCATTATGATTTTCTGTGGACGCCGTCGGATCGTCTGGTTTAGTTCTGGTTTCGTTTCCTGTTAATCCTCGTAGTCTTTGCTGTTTCCATTGACGCCACGCCGCATGTACTTTTCGTTTGTAATGAGTGGTCAAGCCAAGTTATTGAAGTTATGTTACCCCGTTTATTAAATCAACCTACAAGAGCTACAGATCTGCCTCACCTTTCCATTTACTTCGGCGACTCTGCATCTGGGTTCAACTTCCCCTACGATCGCGTCGCACTACGCGGCGAGATCGTAACACTCTTTACATCTCTGTCTCTCTCTCTTTACATCTCTGTCTCTCTCTCTTTACATCTCTGTCTCTCTCTCTTTACATCTCTCTCTCTCTTTACATCTCTCTCTCTGTCACTCTCTTTACATCTCCCTGTCTCTCTATATCTCTGTCTCCCTCTCTCTCTTTACATCTCTCTCTCTTTACATCTCTCTCTCTTTACATCTCTCTGTCTGTCACTCTCTTTACATCTCCCTGTCTCTCTATATCTGTCTCTCTCTCTCTCTATACATCTCTCTGTTTGTCACTCTCTTTACATCTCCATGTCTCTCTATATCTCTGTCTCTCTCTCTCTCTTTACATCTATCTGTCTCTCTCTCTCTTTGTCTCTCTGCATCTCTCTCTCTCTCTCTCTCTCTCTCTCATTGCACCTCTCTCTCTTTACATCTCTCTGTGTCTCTACCTCTCTCTCTTTACATCTCTCTGTCTCTCTACCTCTCTCTCTTTACATCTCTCTGTCTATCTCTTTACATCTCTCTGTCTCTCTCTCTTTTTACATCTCTCTGTCTCTCTCTCTCTTTCCATCTCTCTGTCTCTCTCTCTCTTTACATCTCTCTTTCTCACTCTCTCTCTCTTTACATCTCTCCGTCTCTCTCTTCTTACATCTCTCTGTCTCTATCTCTCTTTACATCTCACTGTCTCTCTCTCTCTCTTCACATCTCTCTGTCTCTCTCTCTCTTTACATCTCTCTGTCTCTCTCTCTTTTTACATCTCTCTGTCTCTCTCTCTCTCTTTACATCTCTCTGTCTCTCTTTACATCTCACTTTCTCTCTCTCTCTCTCTCTCTCTCTCTCTTTACATCTCACTGTCTCTCTCTTTACATCTCTCTGTCTCTCTCTCTCGTTCTGTCTCTCTTGTTCTGTCTCTCTCTCCCTTTATATCTCTCTGTCGCTCTCTCTCTTTACATCTCTCTGTTTCTCTCTCTTTACATCTCTCTGTCTCTCTCTCTTTACATCTCTCTGTCTCTCTCTCTCTTTACATCTCTCTCCCTCTCTCTATCTCTCTCTCTCCCTTTTTCTATCTCTCTCTCTATCTCTCTCTCCCTTTCTCTATCTCTCTCTCCCTCTCTCTATCTCTCTCTTTACATCTCTCTTTCTCTCTCTATTTACATCTCTCTGTCTCACTCTCTCTTTACATCTCTCTCTCTCTCGCTCTCTTTGCATCTCTCTCGCTCTCGCTCTCTTTACATCTCGCTGTCTCTCTCTTTTCACATGTATCTGTCTCTTTTCATCTCTCTGTCTCTCTCTTTACATCACTCTCTCTCTCACTCTCTCTGTCTCTCCCTCTCTTTACATGTCTCTGTCTCTCTTTACATGTCTCTGTCTCTCTCTCTACATCTCTCTGTCTCTCTCTCTTTACATTCCTCTGTCTCTCTCTCTTTACATCTCTCTCTCTCTTTGCATCTCTCTCTCTCTCTTTGCATCTTTCTGTCTTTACATCTCTCTTTCTCACTCTCTCTTTGCATCTCTCTCTCTCTTTACATCTCTCTGTCTCACTCTCTCTTTACATCTCTCTGTCTCTCTCTCTTTACATCTCTCTGTCTCTCTCTCTCTTTACATCTCTCTCTCTCTCTTTGCATCTCTCTGTCTCACTCTCTCTCTCTCTCTTTACATCTCTCTGTCTCACTCTCTCTCTCTTTACATCTCTCTGTCTCACTCTATCTCTTTACATCTCTTTGTCTCTCTCTCTTTACATCTCTCTGTCTCTCTCTCTTTACATCTCTCTGTCTCTCTCTCTCTCTCCTCTTTACATCTCTTTGTCTCTCTCTCTCTCCTCTTTACATCTCTCTGTCTCTCTCAATTTACATCTCTCTGTCTCTCTCTATACATCTCTATGTGTCTCTCTCTTTACATCTCTCTGTCTCTCTCTCCTTACATCTCTCTGTCTCTCTCTCTTTTTTTACATCTCTCTGTCTCTCTCTCTTTACATCTCTCTCCCTTTACCTATCTCTCTCTCCTTCTCTCTATCTCTCTCTCTCTCTCTGTCTCTCTCTCTTTACATCTTTCTGTCTCTCCCTCGCTCTACATCTCTCTCTCTCTCTGATGGTGTTTTCTTTTCGCTCTGCTAATGATAATAATAATAATTCTAAGTTCTTTCTCAGCTTAACCACTTTCAACTTTGCATTCCAATTGAAATTGACAAATCTCATCTGTAAAAATTTGACTCTCTAATTGTCTCAAAAAAAATTTGTACCAAATATTGTTAATTTCTCAGTAGAGTAGAAAACGGAGGAACTCTGATGAATCGTCCTTTATTCACGTGAGAGCTACATCACCAAACTGCACTCTGAAGCAGAATATTATCTGCTGCATTTAGACATAATGTGGCCCGGTAAAGATCCTTAGTTGGGACTGGGTCATGGAGCAGTTAAGTTCTGGGTAATGTCCAAATTGTCCACAGTAGCCTCCAAGAGACATGAACAATGAAGTAGATATCTGAAAGGGGCTTCGTGTTTTAAGTCTGTGTAACCTATTTTGGGCCTGTGCAATAACTATTTTTGACATGGTTGTAAGTGTTGCCTTTAATACTGCAGAAATAACACTGCTTTGAATGCTTAATTGTACTATAATGGACAATGTAATATTTTCGTGAAAGGATTCTCTTACTCTCTGAGCAACGTTTTGTTAATTTTCCTCTTTGATTCTTTGTGTGTCTATATATTATACTAAACATTAGTCAAGGGGACTCAGGCTCTGAATCTGAAGTGGAGTGTCACATGGATGGGGTGAAATCCTGGTTGTCCAAAAACAAGGGATCTGCCAAGAATTTTCCAGATGATAGCAGCCTGAAGAGCTCCAGGTCAGTAGAAAAGCAAGAATGTGACATTACTACTGTTTTTATATCTATTCAGTCTGCTTTTGACGTCAGATTCTCACTGACATTCACTGCGCATTGAGCCTCTCTACCCCCTCAAAGCGTGTTCTGAAAACCTTTTTATATTATTATAATTAGTATTCCTCTTGTTATGTACTTTGGCAGCCTTAATGCCTCTGTTGGCACGAGCTGTGCTGTAGAGTGCCTGTAGATGCAAAAGAGGGTAATGTGGTCAAATGATAAGGAATGGAATGAAGAAAATACCTAGTTTAAAGGTGTCATATAAATTACATTATAAAGTTCAATAAGCAGGATAACACAGAAAAGTAATTGTTAATTGCCGTAGGATGTGCGTGAATAGCTCACTACATACAGCAACTTTCCCTGCTGCTTTGTATCTTTCTTAAATCAACTTGCACACCAATGTGGTCAGTGGCACATTATTTAGACAGCGACCACACCATTATGCCACTTTCATTTTTTACTTTAGTATCCTGTTTTTGTTTTAACTATTTTTTCTCTTCAATTGTTTTTGTCGTATGGAATTTCCAATGTGGTCTCTCAAGATTGGTGATAGGTCTGAAAATACAACTTCAGGAGCAGGCTAAGAAAGAGTGAGATCAATTTAAATAGGAAATAGGTTTATTACCAGACTGAAAAGTGGACAGTGAGAGCTCGAACAGTGGAGTCCTGTTCAGCGCGATGTTCTTGCTACTCTAGTCGAATGACCAGTGTCTTAAATACAGGCAAAACTGACAGTTGTCACTAGGACTTTTGACAGATACGTTTCAGCCATTTGCAGGGCAAAAAGTAATTGATCAATGTCGGACAGTTGAGTATTTGTGCTGACATGTCAACCCAATCACAAGACTAGGATTGATTATTCAGTCGGACAGCTGGGTGTTTATGCTGACATGTCAGCCATAAGGATGACTACGATGCTGTTATACTCACAAAAACTAATACAATATGAACTAGCAATTGCAAAGATACTTTGTCTTATCTTACAGTTGGCTATAAACTTAGATGGAAGAGAAGGCAGAGTTTAAAGATTTCTAGCCAAGTCGACCACTCTCTGTGATGAAATCTCCTAGCTATAGAAAATATTCCAATCTTGATTCTCAAGGTGACCAGGTACTCAAAGAAAAATGATTTGGAGGATACAACATCTTTCCAAAAGTCTAACTTCTAATGCAATTATCTTCAAGAGGACACCTACTTAGCCAGCTCCAGGAGAGAATCATTGGCAGTGGTTGAATTGGATGACAGAAAATCTATTATATCCCTGTCATATTCAGATACCAATAGCTGAGCCAGGAAAGGCATGGAAAGCTGTTGGTCTGATAAAGGCGCAAGTGTTTCATTCATTCGACCAAGGCAGGTCTCTACTCGCCTAGGGGTAAAGCCAAAAGATGATCCGAAATCCAGCCTAAGCTTGGGTCTTTCAAATTCCGCCGGATATCATCAAAGCACTTTACGTTTAGATAAAGCCAAACGGGAGTGTTGCTTAGCAGTGTGTCCAGCAGCCCTTTAAGCAAACGGTCTGGTAGCCACAGTCCTGGTCAAGCTAATTCGCACGTAGCTGCCGTCTGAGTGAGTTTGTATCTGACATGGATGATAGCAGAGGTGTGGCCTTCACTGAGCGCTCATCTTTCAGCCAATCTTCCATTGGCCGCAGGGTTTCCATGCCACCACAATTGGCTCAATCAGTTGCAGACATAATCGTAGTCACAGAAACACCTCTACGAGGGGGTCTAAGAAGAAGCATCCAAAGAAAGAAAAATTGGCATCTTCATCATCAGACTCTGGGTCTGGCTCGAACTCGAGTGCCTCCACCATTTCCTACTGCAGCCCTAGTCATGTAAGGAAAGCCCGATCTCACAAGGTTGCCAGCACGGAGAAAGAACAGGATCGGCCTGACACATTCAACAAAAAAGACAAGGAATGAGGAAGGCGGACAGCCTTATAATGAAGTATTTATAACAGACAGACAGTGAATGAAGTCGTCATTAGAGCAGTTTGTGGACGGTTGGTTAAGAAGTTCTCAATCCTGCAGCAGATGGAAGAGGATAGTCCAAGGTGGGAGAGTTTGTCAGCCAGAATGTCGGGTATTATAGTGTTGAAGGCTGAGCTATAGTCAATGAAAAGCCTCCTCACATAGTTCCCATGGTGCTCCAGGTGGCTCAGTGCTCTGTGTAGAGCTGCAATGATGGCGTCCTCAGCGGTCCAGTTTTCTCTATGAGCAAATTGGTGAGGGTCAACTGAGGGAGGGATTGTATTCCTGATGTGGTGGGCGACCAACTTTTTAAAGCACTTCATGATCACAGCCGTAAGTGCAACAGGCCTATAGTCATTCAGGCCGTTAATGGTTGGCTTTTTAGGGACAGGGATAATGGTGGCAGATTCCAGGCAGGATGGGATGATGGATTGTTGCAGGGTACAATTGAAAATATTTGTGAAAACCCCAGTCAGCTGGTCAGCACATGCTTTGACCACCTTCCCAGGTACACCGTCAGGGCCAGCGCCCTCCCTGGTGTTCACAGTCCGCAGTACCTGTCTCACTTCATGTTCCCGAACCTTCAGTGTACTGCTGCAAGGTGGTGGATGAGTTGAGACTGAATCCGATTTGTCAGTCTCAAAGCGGGCAAAGAAATGAGTGAGGCATCTGTGTTAACAGACACCTTATTATTGTCATTGTAATTGGTAATGTGTCGTATTCCCTGCCGCATATTCGTTGGGTTATTTTCTGTGAAGTGCTCCTCAATTTTCCTTGTATATACTGCCGTGGCTTTTTTAATGCCTCTCTTCAGGTCTGCTCAGGCAGCGCTGTATTGTAACTTGTCCCCTGACCTCAAGGTTACGGCATTTAATGAGTGCCTGTCTTTCACTGTTCGTCCAGGGTTTTTGGAAAAACCTGGATACGTTTATTAACAGTGACAGCGTCCATACAGTTTTTGATGTAGGAAAGTAGTGTCCGTGTAGTCCTGGAGGTTGTGGTGTCCAAAAAGTTTCCAAATGGTGCAGGAAAAACAGTCCTGCAACTGAGAAAGGGCGTCCTCAGGCCATGTTTTTGTTCTTTATTTTTAGCCTTGTTAGCTTCCGGAGTGGGTTATATGAGGGGGTGAGGGACAGGCAGAGATAGTCGGATCCAGCAAGGTGAGGGTGGGATGCGGCTATGTAAGCATGTTTGACGTTAAAATAAACATGGTCTAGACTAGAGTTTTATCTCCTCTGGTGCAAAACACTTCACATTCTCGTTAAGCTTTGGCAGAACAATCTTTAAACATGCTTTTTTTAATTCACCGGCGACAAAAAAGGTCTCCATCAGGTGGTCAAGCTGCTGTTAGTTTACAGTCGCCACCATGAGGCTAAGTTTTGTGCTAACATTACCATCCGGTGGGATGACTACCGTTATCTCCCTGGACAGAACTGCCAAGAGGTCTAAATCAGGGGAACAGTGAGTGTCAATGATCCTACTGTTGCAGCACCAGTCGTTACGTATGTACATGCAAATAGCAAACTAATTTGGAAATAAATTCTTTAAAAATCAAATAATGATATTTTCTTTTTTTCCACATTCTGTCTCCAATGGTTGAGGTTTACCTATGTTGACAATTACAGTCCTCTCTAATCTTCTCAAGTTTGAGAGCTTGCACAATTGGTGGTTTGACTAAATACTTATTTGCCGCAGTCTATTTTGTAATTTCCAATCAACTTTATGTTGGCCGGTCTCAACTTACCAAAAGGCCGTACACGGCCCGGTGGCCGCACAATTCCCAGGTCTGCTCTAGAGCTAAATGGTTAGAAAAGCATTTATTTACACGTTCAAATAATGGGGCTTCTTGTTATCTTTATGCCTCTAATACTATAATGTTAAATGTGTATCCAAATTGTTTGGCATCTTCTGAATCTGTGTATAATTGACAGTGAGCCCGAAAAGAAGAAATTTTCTTCCTTGGCCAATGTGAAGAGGGGCTTGTTTCATCACATAGAAATTGTGCTGATTGAACTGAAAATCTATTTTCACCAACTCTATGAATAATACATTAATGATTTGGTTACTATGAATCCTCAGAATGTACATTTGAGCACTATAAACTACTTACTAACATTTAGAATTCTGACCTGCAGCCCCACCGACAAAACATGCTGCGGATTCGGATATGACAAAGAGGAGGAAGATGAGACTTGACGGCGCTGAAGGATCGACCTAACCCTTGATACAGATAGAGTAACCAACTGTCGTTTGGCTTTAATTGGGAACCTTTAGATCAGCGATCTTAGCTTATGTTTTTTTTTTTTTTTTGCTTTCTGAAATAACAGCTTTGCCACCTTCGGCTTGCATGCAAAGTTGATCTCATTTGTTATAATAATCGCAACAATTTTGGAGGCCACAGCTTAATATCAAAGCTGCCAATCTTCATCAACCCCATTTCAAGAGTACCCTAGTTCCATTACCAGGTTTTCCAAAGTGAATGCGATTCACACAAAATCGATATGTAATACAATTTTAAAAATAACGTACAACAATTAAATCAGACTGGTATTATGTTTTTACATTAATTGTAATATTGTGTTTTTGCAAACTATTGAAAAAGTACAGCAAAATTAAAACAAGTTTATCTTTGTGTTTGGGTCCCTCTCCATGCATTTTACGGCCAGTAATTCCACATGTATCTGAAGTTACACAGGCATCTTGTGAAATGTGCAAGTGTCGGTACTTTTGGAGGCGGCTTCAACATGGGATATTTTGTTGAATATGGACCAATAAACTTCTGCGAATGTTTGAGTTTCTTATTATAAGTTTCATCCAAATTGCCGTCCATTTTGCGCTTAACCTGAGAAGGCATATTGATAAGACTTACCAGTGCTGTGTACGCCTACTGCCTTTATAACAACCCCAGAAATTACAGGATTTGTTTCAAAACAAAAGCCTGCTGGTTTATTCAGCCTTAATATTACTTATTCCCCTTGTGAAAGAAAATGAAAATGTTGAAGCAATAGTGGCTACCTACACAATCGATTCCGAATGGATTGGCACGCTGAAGTCGCACGAGACGAATCATTTGTCAGAACTTGTAACTTGGAATATCCACAATGCATTCATGTCACCGGATTCACCCAGTTTACAGTGCAGTTAAATCAAATGCGGAAGTAAGATGTGTAAGCCGTAGCGATGGTGTGAATTTCAAGGTATTTAACTTGGAAATTTGGTAGTCGGCCGAAATGGTTGCTCCCAAAAGAATTTAAGTGACAATTTTTTTTATTTCCACAGTTCTGGGACCACAGTTCTGGGATGTTGTCCGCAGTCCCGTAGATTGTTACTTTTCCGGGTAAACAGCAGAAATTCCAGAGAAGTTGGCCCCTCTGTAATACAGTGGTATCTCTACTTACGAAATCAATTGGTTTTTGGACTTATTTTGTAATTCGAATATTTCGTAAGTATAGGTGCACTTTAAATGTAAATTCTCTAATTCGTTCCAAGGTCCTCACACAACTACCAACTAAAGCCTTTAAAATTGGTCAAGATGTAGTACATTTTAGACATGCCATGTGTGTGTGAGAGAGAGAGCGAGAGAGAGAATGTGCCACATTGCATTTGTATTTTTTAATCGCTTAATAAAGGGAATTCAAAACAACTAATTGATGAGAAAATGCATTTACTTCTTGGGGGATTCGTAACTTGGATCGTTTTAATTTTTTAAATTTCATAATCTGAAACGTTCGTACCTAGAGGCATTCTTAAGTAGAGGTATGACTGTATATTGGTTCCGTCACTATGTTGCAGTTTCTCTCCTCAGGTTTTCCGTAATTTTGGTATTAAATACCATTTATTTCAAGTCTGTTGAAGATCACTGACAACAGAGTGTCTTAGGTTACTAGACCGGTCGCACGGCATTGCTGTTAAACTTCCGCCTTAGATGTAAATTAGCCAAAGAGTTGAGGCCTACCATGGTGTTAATCCCTGTGTATATTGAAGACTGGGACGTTTTAATCTTGTTTTTGGTTCATTACAGTGAAGTTTAGGTGTCCCCGAACTGACTCCTCTGCACCCCCTGCTGAACCCACAAATCATCGCAGTGAAGCAGGGCTTTGCATTGCTTCTTTGATGTATGCGGGCACGTCCACCTGTGCATGCGTGGTACATGCGAGATACATGCACGGGCGCAGTGTTGCCGGGACATTTGGACGGTCGCTGGAGAGGGCGGAGCCCGGGAACCATCACGGACCATCAAGCATGTAACAGGCTGTGTAACTTATGTGGGGTTGTTCTTCTGACCCAGAGCTTTGGTGGGGAGCAGCTCTGAATTTGATTTATATAATGGAAATAAATACTCTGTGGAGAAACCCGGCGCATCTTGGTCGTCTCTTCGAATTTTGAACATGCCCTTTGTTAGGACGACAAGCCTGTCATAGTTTAATATAGATACAAATTGTTATAGTAAGGTAGAGTCAGATATCAGAAACCAACTAAAGGTAAGTAGAATACCTGTTTTTATAGTGTCAAAATTCTGCTATTGGATTGTTTAAATTATTGAGAAGTCACAGTAGAAATTTCAATAGTCCGAGTATTTGTTCGGGGAACATTCTCGTGATTATATATGAAATCGGGGATTTCATGATACCTGTAGTGGGTAACGGAATCTGGGATTCCTAAATGAAAGTCGTCGTCAGTGAAAAGTCACAGTAGAAATTTTCCGAGTATTGGTTCAGGGAACATTCTCGTGATTATATATGAAATCGGGGATTTCATAACTGGTAGGTAATAAATAGGGAATCCGGGATTCCTAAACAATCGTATTGAAACAAAAGTAGGGAAACTACTGGGTCCAGAGATATTTAATTCCTAAAATTGAATATACTCAAATTCTAAATTCCTATAATTTAATATACTCAAATTCTAAATTCCAAAAATTTAATATAATCAAATTCTAAATTCCTAAAATGGAATATACTCAAATTCCTAAAACATAAAATGAAATATAAAATTCTAAATTCTAGAATAAGATTTATAGATATTTAATTCCTAAAGTTAAATATAAAACTCAAAATTCCTAGAATTAAATATATAGATATTTAATTCCTAAAATAAAAATATAAAACTCAAAATTCCTAAAATTAATTATATAGATATTTAATTCCTAAAATTATTTAATTTTAGGAATTAAATATCTATATAATTTTATATTTATAAAATTCTAAATTCCTAGAATTAAATATAAAATTCTAAATTCCTAGAATTAAATATATAGATGTTTAATTCCTAAATTTGAATATACTAGAATTTTAATTCATAAAATTTAACAAAAAATTTCCAATTTCCTTAGGTTATTTGTGATGACTGAATAGGTGAAAATGGAAGGAGAGTTTGGACGTGTTGAAATGAATGAGGAAAAATAATGGAATGAATTGATGAGTTTGTATGGAGAGGTGGAAACATATGTTCTGAATGGTGTGCAGAGTAACAAGCAGTCCAAGGTTGGACGCGAGTTGAAAAAAACAATTCTGTATGTTGAAAGGAAATATACATTTTATTGGTAATAGAACTGAGTGGGATATGAATGCTCTGTCCATCAGTTTGCAAAAAAGAGTGTAACATTAGAGCTAGAAAGGCAGAATTAGAAAAGCGAAGGAGGTGAGTAGGTTTAGGCCTGGCTCGATACAGAGAAAGGAGGCATTAGAACAGCATAGATTGACACTACATCATTTGATAGTTGTGTCAACTGCCATGGTGAGGAGCCAACGGGTTACGGATAAGGCTAGAACAGATACCTCTGAAAAATCAGGTGATCTTATGGCGCCCCCTGGGGGAATTTATCCTACAATACACCGACCCACATTGGACCATCCTATTCCTGCAGAAACAGCTTTTTCTTTGTCACCCCCTACTCTCCCTTCTGCACCTCCACCAACGCATCAATCTTTGAAAGGACCTAATGGTGCGTCGCTACAAGCACCTGTAGTGACTTTAGGTGGACGTTTAATACTTGACATTGAGATTGAGGAGGAACCCATGTCCTCCGAGGCAAAAGAGCTCATAAAGACAGCATGTAATCTGGAATACAAAAAAGTTAAAACAAAACAATTCAGCGGTGCCCTGACTGAATTAACCACGGTACGGACGCCAACAGGATCATCGACTCCTATGACTAGACTTGACCTGGACCGAGAGGACTATGATGACAAAGTAATGACCGAAACAGAAGTAAAAGAAATGACGAGGCGTGAGGCAGAGAGGGACCGACGTTATAGAAGAGAAAAGGAGGAAAGGGAAAGACGAGAAAAAGAGAGGAGAGAAGGAAGAGCAGAAATGGAGAGAAAATGAATCGACAGAAAAAGGAAAGAGAGAAATGTAGTAAGAAAGCAAAAGGTGAATTGACGTACTATCTTATACTGTTTGAGGACGCTAATCGACAATCAGATCATGACTCAGACTGTGATTCAGACGGTCCAGGCGAAAGGGAAGACATATGTATAGACAGGCTCTACCAAATTCGGGATTTCACATCACCTTCCGCCCACGTAACAGTGGAGCAGACGAAAAACCAGAGAAGACTGTCAGGCGAAGACTGAAGCTCAGGACGCAGCTGGTGCAAACTACACCCGGAGGTATGTTTCCCCTCCGCCCTCGTGGAGGAAGTATGATATATGACCCTCTTGTTCTTAGAGATGTGACGGCATTCACTGAACAACTCCCTCCTCTGGCTAGGGGAGAAAGTCCATGGCTCATGAAATTCTTGGCCTTAATGAGTGGACAAAATTGGGCGCTTGGTTACCTGGGACAGCCCATGTCAGCTTCCTGCACTCAACAACAGCTACGAATGATAGAAGAAGAGGCAGGAATTACTAGACATCCTCATGAAATTCCATTGACCCAGGTATCAGATGCCTTATTTAAGGCAATTAAAAATGGCTTCCCAAGACCTCATGATTTGGCCTCAACCGTGTTTGCATACACCGATGGAGTTGGAGGTCCGGTGCACTATGAACAATGTGTTAAAAATTGGATAGAAAGCACCAGCCGCCATACTTGAGAGTAAAACCTTGTTCAGAACAGCTGTTGTCGAGGGTCTTCCGGAACCTGTGAAAAAGGAATTGAAGAAGGACCCAGACTTGTTGACAGGTGACGAACCTAGACTTAAACGTCACATTACTCACCATTGTAAGATGTATAATGAAGAAAAGGTCAAAGAAAAAAACGAATCACAAAATTTGACCCCTGCCCTGTTAAAACTCCAACTTTCCAAATTACATAGTGAATTCAAACAATCCAAACAGGAAAAGACCGGGCAATCTGCCCAGATGTTCCAGGGTTATGATGAGGCCCAAGATCATGGTCAGTTCTATGGTGGATACGGTGGTCGCGGGCGCGGTTTCTCTGGTGGCCGCGGAAGAGGGTACTTGGGACAAGGCCAACAGGGCAACTGTTTTGTGTGTGGTGGTATTGGTCACTGGGCACGTGATTCCCCCAGCCAGCAGCAACAACAGCAGCAACCGTTCCCACAGCAATCACTGGCACCGCAGTATGGCCCACCAC
>NC_135515.1:14285356-14300356 GCF_051989575.1 Stigmatopora nigra
TTATTAATGAACCTATCACAGTCAATGCTCGCTCGGGGCACCGCCATTTTACTATAGTTAAATGTGCTCTCACAGGCCAGACGTGAGTATACTTGGTTGTGTCTGCTGTTGCTCGCTTGGGGTGCCTCCATCTTACCATGGTTACGTGCTATGACCATATAGTTCACCATGACAGCACATCACAATAGTTAAGTCTGATCGAAGGTCTTAAGGTCGATCGTTAAAATACACACCTTCATACCTGCATAATGTGTATGCTTTGATTGCACCCAAAGATTTGGTGAACAGTATGTATAGCGCTATGGGCATATTTCCTGGTTGTGCTTACGTTACTTCACGTTACTTCCTTTTTTAATTTGTCTACGTGCAAACACCCCCCTCTCTTTCAGAACACAGGGGAATCGGAGGGGCTGCAAATATGCGAGAAATTGTCGAATTTTTAGGCAATTTTAGGGGTGCGGCTCATACGCGCGGGGGCTTATATGCGAGTAAATACAGTACGTCCTGGGCAGTCATCTTAACTAGGGCGCTGACATATAAACCTAGTTAAATATGCTCTGACTGGCCAGACGTGTAGCATTTTTTTTTAAATAAACAAAATTCCACTCTATAAACTTCCTCTAGTTGTAGTCTTTAGTAGAAAGCACCGCGAAAGTTTCCAACAGAGTTTGATTCAGTGTTCATCAAAGTTGACTGTAATCTGTTGACAAAGTAGAATGCTCAACATTGTCAATTACTTGGATTTGATATAAAAGAAGCTGACTAATCATCTGTGTGCTTTCGTCTCACTCTCTGACCGGCGTATCTGTGTAGATGAGGTGTCCCTGTGCTATCTAAGAACATTGCAACACTAATGTTGGGTTCATTATATATGTGCTTCCCTTTCTTTAAGTTTATACATTATTATATATTGGAAATGCTTTGTTTAACTTAGCATATTCACGCTGGAGCAGAGGGAAAGGTCACTATCAAGTTGGACTTTTCAAAATTGTTTAGAAACCCTGGCTTCTCACAACTAACCTTCTCAGTACTAACCTCTGTGATTACTCGCATATTATCTTAAATCGTGATGCTCGTTTCTCTTGATTATGGAATTGTTTTTGCCGAATGGAGGCTTGTTTGTTGAATTTCCAATGAAGTTGTTTTTTGAGTTCCGACCTTAATTGTTATTAATGAATACCTGATATGCGATGATTGTTGCAGTTGTTTTTGCTCACGCAATTGGATTAATCAAAAACCTTGTAATTGTTTTGATTTGAGGCCTTAAATGGGCAGGAGAAAATGCCGTCAGAAATTCATTTGTGACGAGGACGATGTCAGAATGAACTCTCCTTGCAAGTAACATCAGAGATGCTAAATGAATTGATGTCCTTAAATAATCAGATGTCTGCTTGTATTGTTTTATAATTATATTAAAGTATAAATATTGATGAACCTAACAACTAAGCTAAGTCATTAATTTTGATTTTTTTCGTTGTTTTTCTTGTTTGAAACTAACAACTATTGGAGTTATATGAACCATCGAAAAAATTGAGATATTTAGAAGCAATATGGCTGCCACAACATCCTAAACTTCTGGTGAGAAAATTGTAATTTCTGTAAATTGGTTTCTCACCAAGATAGACTTTTCTTTTTACAAAGACACGCATATAAACTTGTGATATTGACCCTAATAATGTGCGTTTGATTCTTACAGAATCAGAAATAACACGTGATGATTTTATTTAGGATTTTCTCCTCAAAGTAAGACATTTGTTGAATGAATATGGTGGTGAAAATTGTGAATCGGACGGTGGCTTATAGGCGAGAAATTGTAAAACTCCCATGATTTTAGGGCAATTTTAAGGGTGCGGCTTAAATGCGACAAAATTCAGTACTTTCTCCGGCCGCACAAAATAAGGACGGGGCCAGATTTGGCCCACCAGCCACCATTTTGACACGGTGCCCTAGGTGGACCAGGGCGCTTAGGAGGCATTTTCAATGGCGACTTGAAATCAGAACAATGCTGCAATAGGCTCTGCATTGTCTTTCGCTACTGGTCATTTGCGCGATGCAAAAATCACTCGCAACGAAATAAGAAAATAAAGGCCTTTTATATTATTCGGCGCGTCGTTCTTCAACGGTGAAATATTGTTTCTTCAGCCCTGAGTGCCGCCCAATTCAGCACAGATGAAGAAGTGGTCCCCTTATTTCCGCTTTCAAGTTTCAGCGTAAATTTTGACATTTTTCAGATTTTTTTATACTCAATATAAAAACAAACGTGATGTACTGAAGCCGCAAATGTTCAAACCACAAAGGATGACAGTATTAAATTTATTTAGGGTAAAAGCAACCTCTGCCACCCTTTTCAGGATGTGCAGTCCGGAAGAATGAATGAAAGGATCAAACCCATGGATTGAATAATTATCTTTAAAAATAGAATTATTTGAGTATTGTGACATGCACTTAAGTAAATGCATAACAAATTTTGACAACCGTGTCAATTACTGCTTCTCTTAAGGAATGTGTCCTCATCAATATTACAAATGAAACTTGAGCTATCAATTATTTCTATAAAGATGAGAGAATCTTGCTCTGGAAGCGGCTAACTCGGAAAGGTGAAAGGTCATAGGATGGTACTTCTCCAAGAATTAGCTCGCAGAGCAGCTTACCAATGACGGGCCCAAACTTGAAGCCATGACCTATGGAAAAAAAATGGCTCAAATAAGCAAAACAGATCAATACTTCTCAAATACAGTTATAAGAGGACCTTTGCTAAAAATTGTGATTAGGCAGCCAGAAACATGTAAGAAAAATTCTACCAACATAGAATGAAAAATTTACCCTGAAAAGTAAATGTCTGAAATGGACCATCCTCAGTAACAATAAATGAAAAAGCATTTTTAGAATGAATCTTTCACCTCAAACATTTCTCACAATGTCCAAGGAAAAACAATCAATGTAATCCAAGAATTGAAATACATAGGAATCACTCTTGACACTCAACGCGTCTTTAAACGACAGATAGAAAACACGCAAGATAAAATTTAATTAAATTAAGCCACCGTTAAAAATTTGAAGTAGAGCATTACTTTATTTGTAAGTTCTCTAATTTGTTGCAAGGTCTTCACAAAACTACCAACTAAACCCCTTTAGAACTGATCAAGTTGTCCAACTTTTGAAGGAAAGATGTGAAGACACACAAAAATTAGAGAAAATAATCAAAAATTATTTAATAAGGCATGAAACTGAATAATAAACAACCATATGGGTTTAATTCACGCTCGCCCTCATATGTAGGAGCAATTTAGAGTGTTCAACCAGCCTGCCATGCATGTTTGGTGCTCAAAGCCTCTGCTAACCAGCTGGCTGGAGTCTTCACAAAAATTTTCAATTGTTCCCTGCAACAATCCCAACAATCCATCATCCCATCCTGCCTGAAATCTGCCAACATTATCCCTGTCTCCAAAAAGCCAATCAATGACAGCATGAATGATTGTTGGATGACTGTTGCACTCACGCCTGTGATCATGAAGTGCTTTGAAAAGTTGGTAGCCCGCCATGTCAGGAGTACAATCCCTCCCTCAGTTGACCCTCACCAGTTTGCTTATAGAGCATACAGGTCCACTGAGGACGCTATCGACATTGCTCTACATACAGCACTGGGCCACCTGGAACACCATGCGAGATATCCATAACAGCAAAATGCCAGATTACGAGTCCGTAACTATCACTTATTTAGGTCGGTCTTATGCCGGGTAAACGCACCTCATGGAGAAGCACTAACAATTTCGTCATGCGCAGTTTCTGGGTATGATGACAGCCTATGTCCAATCATCGTCATCGCCATCGTCATAGTCATAGTCATCATCCTCATCATTATTATTATTTGTGGGAAATGGGAGGAAACCGGAGTAACCAGAAAAAACACGAAAGCCCGGGTAAAGCATACACCACACAATGAGGATCAACCTGTGATTGAATCTACAAGCCCAGAATAGTGCGGGCGACCAGTCTGCCACCGGGCCGCCCTGGTCTGTCATTTAAGATATATTACAGTAGACGGATTTATACAAAACTGATGAACATTTAAAACGTTTCCTCATAGATTCTAGTGTACATTTTTGCTTTACAAAACAGATTTTTTTATGAAATGGTAAAACTATTTTTTTTACATTATCCTGTGCTGTATTGTACCTGAGAATCCTGCACCAATCACAATATTGCCATATCCGGGGTGGCGGTCCAGCACAAAATTATGGTCAGGAGTAAACTGGGAATATAAAATATTACACATTGGTCAAGAAGAAGAAAATCAGAGAGGTTACAATAGAGATTGACTTTAAAGAACCAAAAAGCATTGGGATTTTCTACCCTTTATGTACATTTGACAAATTCAACCAGGGAAAAAAAATATTTATCTTAATTTATTTCTCCACAGTGCTATTATGTCTACAGTTCCCTAAATAGCATATTTCCCCAAACACATGACAGTGAATGAGTGAACAGTAAAGTCTGCAATTTTGGCAGATTAGCAGGAAATTTGAAATCAATTTACATGATTTGTTTTTGTGAGCCACACAAAACAATGAGGCAGACACCCTGGCCGTGAGTTTAACACCTGTTAGAAACTGTACAGCAGCAATAAACCAGTAGATTGCAGAGTATCAACCAACATAGATAATATAGCGTTTCTGCTAGAACAAGAGAGTAGGCATGGAAAAAGATGCTACAGCTTTAAATCACAGCTGAACTAATTCACTTATTTAGATACACAGAAGAAATTAGAAAATATTTATACTAACTGTATACATGCAATTCTCGACCAAGGAAGGCTCAGGGATTAGGCCCTTAAAACAGCGGGCAATGTAACGCCGAAGGATATCAACGTCAGCTCTGCCAGTTTGCATGTCTCTCTGGTCAGGATCAGTCTTACTGCCACTGTGATAACAAATCTGTAATCATATAAAATTTTGAAAGAGAAGGACTTCAAAATACATGAAATATGTTTGAAGATTAGTGCCAAAAGTGAAGCAAACTACAATTGATACTAATACTGAATCTCTGAGTTTATTATACGTGCTCTCATCTAACTCTTGGGTTATTTAAAATACAAACTGTGCTTCTGTTTTAATGTGAAGTCATTTGTTACACCACGGCTGTGAGTATTGGCAGACACCTTTATACTGGTGCTTTATTCCAAACGTGCACCTTGAATCCAGGCGACTTGCAGAGGAAACTTTATATTGGTGCTGTATTCTAAACGATCACCTTGAATCCAGGCAAATTGCAAGGGAGACTTGC
Organism: Stigmatopora nigra; assembly: GCF_051989575.1. Classification (NCBI taxonomy): domain Eukaryota; kingdom Metazoa; phylum Chordata; class Actinopteri; order Syngnathiformes; family Syngnathidae; genus Stigmatopora; species Stigmatopora nigra. The sequence goes on from NC_135515.1 coordinate 14,290,640, forward strand.
ACAACAAAATGAACTTGTCTTTGGGTTAGGGCAGTGGTCTCAAACCGGTTCCACAAAGGGCCGCAGTGGGTCCTGGTTTTTGTTCCAACCGATCCAATGCCGACATTTTAACCAATCAGGTGTCTTTAAAATAAGTAGCACCTGACTCCGATTAACTGATTGCACTTGCAAAAGGTATCCTTGTTGAGTTGGAATGAAAACCTGCACCCACTGCAGCCCTTTGAGGACCGGTTTGAGACCACTGGGTTAGGGTTTTATGAAAAACAAAACAAATAAATGAAAATTCCTTTACACTGTAGACTTTGTGCATTACCAATAGTCATCTTGGAAACAGCTGTTTTCAGGTCATTAACAACCTTCTCTCGTGTAGTTCAAGGCCGATTCCTCACCTTTCTTAGGATCATTGAGACCCCATGAGGTGCTATCTTGCATAGAGATTCACTCTGATTGAGATTGATCTTTATGTTAGGCTTTTTCCAGCTTGAAAGGATTGCTAATGACCTCAAAAAGGTACATCTCATTCAGGATAATACATGGAGTGGAGGTGGAGTTTTAAAAGCGAGTATTTGTAGGTGAAAATTCTAGCTGATAGACAGATGTTGAAATACTTATTTGCAGATGTATCACACACAATTTGTTCATAAAAAAAATTAAAAAATCATACAGACCTCTCCATTATTTTTAAGTGGGGGTCCTTGCAATATAGTAGTGTGTTCAAATATTTATTGTACAACAAACAGTCAATTCGCTTCTACAAAACATTTTGTGCATATATATTGTTTTTTCTCCAATTAATCCTGCCACAAGCTTGCATTGACCATATACGATGATACAACAGTTATTGAGATGTTCCAATGCTGTGATGAAAAGAAATAACAATCAAAAGTAAATAGCCATAGTCTGTTTCATATTATTACATATGTGCTTTCAAAGAAGAACATGCGTTGCTTTACTATTAAACTTACTTTGCTATTACTATATGTTTGTGATAGGTTCACCAAGTATTCCCAAGTTCACCTTTCAATAATGGAGGCATCTGAGATCATATCCTTTAATTCTTGCAAGAGAGAATCGATCCCCACGCGCCACCGGTCAGATGATTCTGAAGACCCCGGTGTCCCTTTTGCTAATATATTCATAAGATTTAACCAACATAGATAGCAGAAGTCTAAACATTACTCAGAGTCTCATAACAATTCTTCTTGTCTCAGTTCCCAAAACTATTGTAGGTCTGTCGAATCTTCCCGAGAGAAAATTGATGTGGACCATCTTGAGAAGCCACGTTCCCGAAACAAATCCACAGTTCCCAAGAGCTTTTTGTTAACCGTCTTCAGAGTTTGATGCTTCCCAAAACAATTTATCGTTCTCTTGCTGTGAACCATAGTCTCGAGAAGTCCAGGTGTCCAGGAGAAGTGACCTCCAAAGGTGTTTTGGTTAACTTTGGAGCGAGCATTTCTTTTGCAAGAGATGTATTAAAATGCCTTGTATTAATGTCACATTTATAATAATGATGAACCTAACATTCCTAATAAGCAAAGCGTTCATATATGTAATGTTTAATATCCAAAATAAGGCAAAGCGTTCTTCATTGTAAGCACATATATATAATGATAATATTTCAAGCAAATTTATAATAATTATAAACCTAACAGTTTGCTTGCAAAGAAGTAAAAGCTTTGATCCTGATAACCTTAGTTAGTCTAAATAAAGAGGAGCGAGAATGAACTGGAGTCCTAATGTTTTGCATTTGCTAGTAAACTTTACTCCTGGAAGTCTAAATAAAGAGGATCCAGATCTGGGAACTGCACTGCACTGCACTACAAAACTTCAGGACCTTAATCTGTTTTGACTCTTGACGTGTCACTTGTGTTTTCACCCCCTTAAAGTTGTGACATACAATGTAACTAGGGTGCTTGGATAATAAAGCAACAGAAAAAACGTGTAAGGCCAGAACGGAGTTGGGACTTGCCCTCAACTGTCATTCACCTTGTGATTGAAAATTTGTGAAGACTGTCTTTTCCTCTGTTTTTGTGTGTGCATTTGGGGAATACCTATTGGTGAATGTTGGAGCTACTGACCAACACATAAATAAAATCGAACACAGAGCACTCCGACACAGCAAGAATGAGATTTTTAACTGCTTCTGCAGAGGGTGGGAAGGGAACAATGCAGAAGTTGGAAAATGCGTCTACTCTCCCGCTCTTCAAAGTTGCCTTCCCGCGCATCACTGGCTTCAAAGGCGTTTTATTCAAGGTAGATCACGTGACATAGACATGGGTGGTGAGACAAAGATGGGTTTAATGCACGTTTTAACCAATAGGTGTCAATAAAATTCTATTCTAGTGAGTAAAATACATAAAAGGGCAAAAGTGTGCAAGAGTAAATATAAGGATACAATTAATATTTCAGTGATATCAAACACTTACACTGTTTAATCTACGTTCTTTTGCACATCAGCCGCATAGGGGCTCTGCTGTGTACACTTATTATAGAAAATATTTGAAAATCAAACAGAAAAAATATACTGTGTAAATTTTTAATTTTCCTTCTGGGTGTGGCAGTACTAGGACAGCTTCCATTTGCTGCTCAGTTGATGAACTTGTCTTGTTTCAAATGACCTGTGATGCCATAGTTGTATATTGGAGTAGAATGTACAGTGGTACCTCGAGATACGAGCTTAATGCTTGTCGATTTTCTCGTAACTCAAACGAACGTTTCCCATAGAAATGAAATAAAAATAAATTACAGTTATACCTCGAGATAAGAGCTTAATTCGTTCCGGGACTAAGCTCGCATGTCGATTTTATCGTAACTCAAACGAACGTTTAGCATTGAAATTAACTAAAAACAAATAATTTCGTTCCAACCCCCAGAAAAAACACCAAAAACAGGATATTGGATTGGAAAAAGTTTTATTTGGTTCAAATTCGCAATTAACAAACAAACACAACAAGTGGTTTAATATTACTAAAATGTGTTTAATAGTACTAAAATTATATGAATTTTGAAGGGGAAAGAGAGAGGGAGAGAGAGCGAGAGAGAGAGACAAAGAGAGGGGGGGATAGGCGGGGCTTTTTGCACGGCAAAGCCCTCGTAACAACATAAACAAATTTAAATGAACTTGGATTACGATGCAGACACACTCAAAAATAAGTTTTACAGAACCTAACACTAAACGTAATTCAAATTTTGTTTGACATTTTGATACCTTTCTTCACCCGGGTTGGCTCTTTTTGCTCCGCCTCCACACTGACTTTTAGTCAATATCGTGGTTTGTTTGAGTTTGTATGGGAAGAGAGAGAGAGAGAGAGAGAGAGAGAGAGAGAGAGAGAGAGAGAGACTTGACAGATGCACTCGTAACGTAACAAACTTTAAATTTAACTTAATTTAACTTAAATACACACTTAAAAATTTTAATCTTATGTTACACAAAATTTAAACCTTCTTATGCAATAAACAAGGCAAAGAGGTTAATGTATTCCACCGTGGCTTTCAAGGCGAACTTCCTGCTTCTCCATACGTATTGGCAAGCCAGCTCAGTCACACTAATGTTTTTCAATTATTTTGTGCTTTATATTGATTGTCATTGTGGTGTATTCCAACCGTTTAGGAATACATTCATTCTGTCCACCTGTTGCACTGTGGCGCATGCATACTTTGGTGTCTGTATTGTTGCACTCTTGGTTCAAAGTAAAAGACATTAACGGACTGTGTCCTGGCTCTCTGCTTCAATACAGTACAACTGGCGACGAGGATAAATTACGGAGGGAAAAAGACAAACGAGAGACTGTCAGTACCGAGTGAGTACAATGGACCAAATCGGTAAGGTTGATAAATATAAGTCTGAAAATGAGCCATGGACCGCATATATTGAGCGGTTGGAGCAGTTCCTTGATGCTAACGACATCGACCCAGAGAAGTATGTAGCCGTGTTCCTAAGCGTAATGGGAGCTACCACATATGGACTTTTGAGAACTTGGTCCAACCGGACAAGCCCAAAGATAAATCTTTTGATGACAATGTGAGGATTTTGAAGGAACATTTTGAGCCAAAGACAATATTGGTCGCAGAAAGATTCAGTTTTAACAAATTTAATCAAAAGACGAATCAAACTGCAACACAGTATGTAGCAGAACTAAAGCAACAAGCAGCAAATTGTGAGTTAATTTGGATTTGGCACTGCGAGACAGGTCCATGAGTGGAATCAAAAATGAAATGTGCCAAAGAAGATTGCTTTCTGAGGATGGACTCACATTTGCAAAAGCTTTTGACAGCTAAGAGAAACTGATGGTGAACTTGTCGGCACAGGAGCAATTCACAAGGTAAAGTTAGACAAAACTAAGGTATTCTACAGATGTAAGGGCAAAAATCACAATGCCAATGAAAGTTATTTCAAACAAATACAACACATCCCGAACAAAAACACAGAAGCCCGAGCATGCACCTCCGAGCAGCAAGTTTCAGAGCAATGACACAAAATGTTTCACTGCAAATGTAGAGGCAGAACAAGAAGAGTTTGCCATCATCTCAGTCAGTATAGATAATGATGAGCTATACAGGGCCACATTCACTATTGATAGTGTGTCTCTTGACATGGAAATAGACACTGGAGCAGCAAGAAGTGTCATTTCACAGGCAAGCTATAGTAAAATGGTTGCACATTTGCCTTTACAGCCCGCAAAGGTGAAGCTGAAATCTTACAATGGGGGAGCATTCAGGTTTCGGGACAATTCTTGGCCAAAGTAAAATATGAGGATCAAGAAGTGGCAATTCCACTGTTAGTCATGACGGGAAAGGCAGCATCCCTCTGTGGAAGAAACTTGCTCAGACAGTTAATGCTGAACTGGAAATGCAACAAAAGCGTGTGAATGTGACAAAGTCAATTGTTAAAGACATTTTGGACAACTACAATGAAGTGTTCAAGGATGAGCTGGGCACACTCAAAGACATTAAAGCCGCTATTGCTGTGAAGAGGGAAATTTCTCCAAGGTTTTTCAAACACAGACCGCTACCGTTTGCCATGAAAGAAAAGGTGGAAAATGAGCTAAACAGACTGGAAAATGCAATCATAATGTCACCAGTGAAGCACAATGAGTGGGCAGCACCAATAGTGCTAGTACTAAAAAGAGATGCATCAATGCAATTGTGTGGAGACTATAAAGTGTCAGTGAACCAACGCATCAAGACAGACACGTACGCACTGCCAGGTACGGAGGAGCTGCTGGCGACCCTCAGTGGAGGTAAAATATTTTCCAAAATAGATCTCGCTGCAGTTTATCAGCAGGTGTTGTTAGACGATGGATAAACACACACACAAGGGACTGTTTGTGTACAATTGGCTTCCTTTTGGTATCTGCTCTGCTCCCTCCATTTTCCAGCGCATAATGGAGAATATCAGGAAAGATTTTCCAGTAGCCTTGGATGATTTGCTCATCACCGGGCGCTGAAAAGAGGAACACAACTGCAACCTGGAAAATGTGCTGAAACGTCCGCAAGAAAATAACAGAGTACACCTGGCTAGCGCTAGCACCTAGGACGGCTCAGTCACCAGCACGTCCAGGGGGGGCGAGGCGACACCGAAGATCTGGAGGCGGAGGGAAGAGAGGCCGGGGCAACGCTGGAGCCAATGTTCAAGGTCTTGTGTCTCTTCCCGGCAGAGGGGGCAGGTTGGGTCGAGGGTGGGGTTGAGAAGGTGATGGTAGGCTCTCAGGCTTGGGTGGTGGCCCGAGCGGAGGTGGATGATGAGAACCGCGTCGCTCTGGTTCTTCACGTGCGCACAGTCTAGGCACCAGTTATATTTTGTGTAGACGACCGGTGCGCGATGATCTGGTCTTGGTGGATTGTCACGAATCAGTCGTCTGATGGCTGCTTTGGCTGGGGCGAAAGAGATTGGTCATGGCTCATCAACCTTGGAGGAGGCGGCTTCCTTCGCTAGGGCGTCTCCCATCTCATTCCCAGGCAACCCGCAATGACCTGGGGTCCACAGGAGGGCTGTCCGAGCCGTGAGCTGGTTCAGCAGACGATGGATTTTGCCGGTGTCGGCCGAGTGGCTCGCAATGGCAGTCAGTAGGGATTGACTGTCAGAGCACACTACGACGTCACCAGCTACGTTCGTGTCAGTTAGCCATTGCAGGGCCATTGTCATGGCCGCCTTCTCTTCCTCGCAAGAGGACTTGAAAGCATCGGCTTTGAGTGCGTGGTGACTGGGTCTGCCGGATCTCCGGTGGTGGCGATCATCGCCGCCCCCGCCGGTTGTTCCATCGGTAGCAGAGCCGTCGGTGTAGATGGTGACCCCTGGTCCGACTGCACGGATGGTGGAGATGTCACTTTCCCGAAGGACTGGCGGGGGATCGAGTTTTGTGGCGCTCCCAAGGGTTGCAGAGACCGTCCAGAGGTCGGTGTTGTTCACCCATGGGCACTCGATGGGGGCGGGAGGACTTCTCATTGGTTGGAGAGGGCGGGAGGGAGGGCGGACATGCTTCCCGACACGGTCTTGCGCCAGCTGGAACGCTGGAGACGGTGCACGACTGTCTTAGTAGCAAGTTCATGCCAAGGGTGATCAGGAGGGAGGCGAAGGGCTTGTCCGGGCCTGGGGCGCCCGTCGGTCGCATCTGATGGATTGCAGTTTTGAGCTCCCACTCGCTGAAGTCCGCGCAGCTCTCGTCGTCAGCTGATGGGGCATCCAGCCGTTGCTTCGCTTCTCGGATGCGGCGTCGTTCTTCTTTGGAGAAGGAGAGTGCACACTGCGGCATAGTGCTTGGCAAAAAAAGGGGGGGAGAGGAGAGAGGAGAGAGAGAAGAGAGAGAAGAGAGAGGAGAGAGAGGAGAGAGAGGAGAGAGAGGAGAGAGAGGAGAGAGAGGAGAGAGAGGAGAGAGAGGAGAGAGAGGAGAGAGAGGAGAGAGAGGAGAGAGAGGAGAGAGAGGAGAGAGAGGAGAGAGAGGAGAGAGAGGAGAGAGAGGAGAGAGAGGAGAGAGAGGAGAGAGAGGAGAGAGGAGAGAGAGAGAGAGAGAGAGTTTGTGTGTGTATGTGTGTGTGTGTGTGTTTGTGTGTCTGTGTGTGTCTGTGGGTGTCTGTGGGTGTCTATGTGAGTGTGTATTTGTGTGTCTGTGTGTGTTTGTGTATGTGTGTGTGTATGTGTCTGTGTGTGTGTGTGTGTGTGTGTGTGTGTCTGTGTGTGTGTGTGTGTGTCTGTGTGTGTGTCTGTGGGTGTATCTGAGTGTGTGTCTGTGTGTGTGTCTGTGTGTGTGTGTGTCTGTATGTGTGTGTCTGTGTGTGTGTGTCTGTGTGTGTGTCTGTGTGTGTGTGTGTCTGTGTGTGTCTTTGTGTGTCTTTGTGTGTCTTTGTGTGTCTTTGTGTGTCTTTGTGTGTCTTTGTGTGTCTTTGTGTGTCTTTGTGTGTCTTTGTGTGTCTTTGTGTGTCTTTGTGTGTCTTTGTGTGTCTTTGTGTGTCTGTGGTGTCTGTGGTGTCTATCACCAATCATATACAGTACATAATCAGGTAGCAGATCATCTGTCTTTGTATATTAGTTTTGCAAATTTGCAATTATGGATTTATCATTCTTCATGTTAACGTTGCATGTTAAGAGATGCAGTAGTACCTTCATCAGACCAGGGTATTCGTTTGAAGGCAGGCCGTAAATATGGTCTTTGGCCTCCTCTCCTTCAGTCAAAATGAAACAGGGAAAACATTTCTTCACATTGTATGAATCAGGTATCTTCTCTTTCCAATAGCACACATTGATTTTGACTACCTAAAGTAACACAAACAAGTGAACTTGTCAAAACAGAAAAATATTTGCAAACTGTCTGGCAATCCCTGTCAGTTTTTCCCCTCAATTTTACTACCCTTGATAATAATACTCATATTGTGTTTGTTGAATCACTGATGGGATCAAATCTGACCCAGTATGCATGTGTGTATGTGTGTGTGGGGAGGGGGGTTGGTGTGGGTGTGGGTGGTTGTGGGGCGTGCGTGTGCGTGTGTGACGCGCCGTTCAAGGGATTACTGATATAAATTGATTGTGTGTGTGTGTGTGTGTGTGTGTGTGTGTGTGTGTGTGTGTGTGTGTGTGTGTGTGTGTGTGTGTGTGTGTGTTAAAACACATTTGTTATAATTACCTCAAGGGGGAGATGTAGGTCAATATGTGCCAGTAATTTATTGGTCCAGGGTCCGGCGGTGATCACAAGACCCTTGGCTTGATAAACACCAGCAAAGGTTGACACAGTCACAATCTGTCCAGTTTTGATGTTTATTACTTTCTCGTGATCTTTAATGACACCACCTAACTTCTGAAACTGCCCCTGGTCAACAAAAATCAAAACATAACTTTAATTACATAAAACACCACGGAGTGGTTTGAAAATATCCTTTTGCTCTATTTTTTATGTAAATTCAAATCATTTATACATTTTTAGATAATGGCTCAAAAGGTCACACAATTTGTTGTTCTTATTCAGAACACTATCTACAGTTGCAATTCTTCAGTTCAGTTATTAGAATGAAAAGATGGAAACATATCTGATTCAGGTATATTCTGACATTGCTAGATAAGGAATGAATAAACACCTTGAGGAACAACAAAAATGGAAAAATGTAGGCTTGTTTTGGCAGACACAGAAGACACCGCATTAGGTTGCTGCTTTTTCTCTGGGTGTCTGATCGAATCACGCTTTATATATGATTGTATGTGATTATTTTTTGTTTCAACGTTAGAGAGCTGCTTTTGCCATTTTCTAAACTTTTTTAAAGTCTTGAGTTTTTTTAAATACTTTTCATTTTGTCTCTATAAAGCATGCAAAGATATTTCATCTGATTTGTATATTTTTCCTACGACTACGGGTTGTATTTGACTCGGGTTGGTTCACGAGCTGCTTTAACGTCAACTTGATTTCACGTGAGCCGGAACATTTTGGACATAATATTTAGATATATTTTTTTTACAAATGGATTAAAAGAACTGGATTAAAATCCCTGAATATTCAATTTTTTATAGATCTAAAACTAGAATTTTAGAATTTTATATATTTTTAGATTTTACAAAATGATTTTTGAACTAAAAACAGAAAAAATGGATTAAAATTGAATAATTGATTCAGAAGGGGGGAATCAGGAAATGTAATATAAATCTATACTCTTCATTTGAATTTGATCTTAAAACAGAAAGTCGGCACTCATGATTTACGTTCCCGTGCCACACAAAATGGTGCGGCGGGCCAGATTTGGCCCTGGGCCGCCACTTTGACACATGTGGGTGGCCTAAAATGTACTGCAAAGTGGACTGCTTTAACCCCACTAGAACGGCTCTTGCCGCCATCTGTTGGACAAAACGACCGCAAAGGGAGATATTTCAGCGGCACGGGGATTTTTAAAAAAGATTATATTAGATAACTTTTTTTATTCCATATTCGGAAAATGCTTTATTTATTTTAAGACATTAATAAATTATTTGCTTAAAATTTTCTTTCATTTTTCGTCTTTCCTCACATCTTTCATGCAAAATTGTGACACTTTGACCAATTTTAAAGGGTTTAGTTGGTAGTTGTGTGAGGACCGTGAAATCCACTCTTTCTGATAACACTGACAGCAGCGATCTGTGTGAAAGGGTTTATTTTGTACATTGCTTTACAACAGTGTAAAGCAGTGTTGTCAAACATACGGCCCGCAGGCCGGATCCGGCCCGTCTGGTTGTTTGGTATGGCCCGAGGAAGAAAGCTGCAT
>NC_135515.1:14310356-14380356 GCF_051989575.1 Stigmatopora nigra
AGCCAGCTGTGTCACATCTACACCACTCTCATGTTTTTCAATTATTCGTGCATAATATCAATTGTCGTCATATGGATTTTCTTTGCACTACCCTTCATTTCACCTTTTTGCTTTGGACCCATTGTTTTTCTCTTTATTCTGCACTGACTAAAGCAAAAGAAGACATGGAAAAAATGCAAGGTGCAGTGCATGCAGTGCTCGTAGACAATGAAGATGTGCCGAGAAAGATATCATAGCAGCCTCTTGCTTCTCGGCCACCTGGCTGTTTCGTATGGTCGCATCTAAAAATTTGTCTCGTACCTGAAGGACAATATTTTCTCAGAATTTTAGTGGTAGCTTAAATTTCTCGTATAGTGGGGCACTTGTATGTCAAGGTATTGCTGTATGTTGTTTAATACGGTGACCCAAAAAGGCTACCGAATTTAGATAGTAGTCATATTTCAGTGGACCCTTTTAGCGTTGGTGTTACGTCTTTGGGGGGACGTCGAGGCAAGGTTACCAGGAATAGGAGGATGCAAACGTGGGGATTCAGGCCAGGACGAGGGAAATAGTGCTCATACCAAAACTTTAATAACATAGGCAGGATCTTAGAAAATAACAAAGATTTAGGAATCAAATCACATAATAATCAGTAGGGTTTAAATAGACACAACAGGAACTAATTCTGAATCACGCGCAGCTGCGCGAGCTCAACGGGCAAGACAGGAGGGACAAACAAGAGTAGGGGAAACGAACATCAGAATAGGGAGAAAGCAATGGAAAAACAATAACAAGCTAGTCTTAACAGTTGGTTCTTTTTCGACTTTGTACCCACAGTGCGGCATGCTCATTTTCTGTTTTGGATGCTTTTTGGAAGAGAGACGGACACACTAAAGACACAGACAATTCTCACACAAGCATGTTTTATTGCAAGAAATTAAACCTTCTTGAAATCTGATTGATTTGAAATCCTCTCCGAGCAGGCAAAAGTTGACATTAACCTGAAGTTTAGTGGGGAAATCAAAAGCCTTTATTGTCATTATACAACAGCTGCATTTAACGAAATTAGAGGTGCTACCCCAAAAAGTGCGTGTTTCTCAGTAAAAACATAAATAAGTAAAATAAAAAGTCACGTCCGGGCAAAGTCATTCTAAAATATTGCACAATCTAAGAGGTCGCACATGTTATTGTTATTGCACAGAAGGGATTGTGTGTCGTGCTAATACAAGTTCCGAGCCCAGATGGCTTCGGGAAAAAAAACTGTCCCCAAGTCAAATTGTCCGTGTTTTATGAGACCTTTAGTGTCTGCCAAAGTGCAGCAGCTGGATCAGGTTGTGACCAGGGTGGTAGGTAGGCGTCCCTAACAATGTTATGTTGAAGTAGCAAGGGCTAGTGTGACATGCTTAAGTGTTTAAGTTATTAACGATGGGATAAGATGGAGTTTTACAAGGCCAAAGTGGAGGATCTCAAAGAGGATAACAGAATACTGCAGTAAACCAAAGAGGTGCTTGAGGATCAATTGGCAGGCTGGACGGCACGCTCAGACCAAATCCACCAGCTTGAAAAGCACAGCCTGCTGCTGAAGGACTGAATCTACGATATGGAACAAGGAAGGGATGCAGATCGTAAATGCATTGAGGAGCTGCAGGATGAAAACTTGCCTTTCTGTTTAGCTCAGGAGGAGGAGCATGGAGGCGTCTCAGCACCTAGGATAGGAAATAGAACTATCTAAAGCTAAGGACAACTTTCAGGGGCGGCAGACTCGAAGTGAGGAGGTGAGTGAGCAGATCCGTAGTTGACTGTTAAAACTGAAGTCTTCTACAGACTGTGGAAGAGCTCAGATCTGTCCATATTCACAACAGCATGCAGTCCGACAAACATACGCACTACAGTGAGAAGGATGATGCCCAACAGTCGCTTTAGTGTAGTAGCTGGAAGTTATTGATAAAGGAAAACATGTCATTTACACAGCCACTGAAACAGAAGATATTTAATACCTTGCCGTCTGGAGTTTTCATGAGTATCAGCTCGCAGAAGAGCATGTGAAGTGACGAGTTCGCAAAACTGTTCAGAATAACAACCAACAAGTGGAGAAATATTTGATATGTACTGATGTCGAGATGACATTTGTTTCGCGGGGGAGAGAGTGACATGCTAAAGTGTTTTAGTTATTAACGATTGCATGTTGGGGATGTACAACTTGTTTTGGATTGGGCGTTTATCGGTGTTCGATTATTGATGACTTAATCCAAATAGCAAGTGTGACATGTTAAAGTGTGTATCGGTATTCAATTATTGATGCCTTATTGCACATAGCTAGAGGCACGGGAGATTTTTCCTCATTACAGTAAAAGTTGGATTGAAGAAGCAACTAATCACTGTTGTGATTATTTCTCCCTGTGTTTCAAGATGAAAATGCAGGGTGCAAAATTTGGAGGCACTGCTGGGATTTCTGTTCAGATGACCAGTGTCCATGACCTGCTCACTGAATTCTGAGCTAGCTAAATCCCCCAAAACACTACAAACCAGGCAAATGGAAATCAGAAGAGATGTTGCTGTATAAGAAGAACTGGAAGTTGGCAGTTGAGTACTTGTCATCTGAGAAAAACTGAGATCATCAGAGGGACAGTAAAGACGTGCCAGTTCAGAGTTCACGCCTGTACAGTCAACAGAACTCCTACATCGTCAACAAAATGGAACAGTTGCACGAAAAGGTGGTAGGAACATTGAACAACCTGATGGAAAATAACCTACTGGAAATATGTGATTTTCTTAACATATTAAGAAGAGTTAAACGGAAATTGCGTAAATCATGAGTGGCTCACATTTTGAAGTACCTAGAAAGAGAAGAACTAGAGGAACAAGAAATACATTGGAGTTCGCCAGCAAAATGGAAGGACCTGGCACAATGAATAGGATCGGCAAGGAGAAAACGAGCAAAGATGCGTGGAAATACCAACCAACCACCACCAGCAAATGGAAGGGTAAAACCACAAAAAAATGGAAATTTCAGACCACAGAGAGCAGAAACTTACCAACCGTTACCAATGTGGGGGGTTTCACGAAGTAGAAGTATGCTGATTTAAAACAGAGACATGCTACAAGTGTTCCAGGGTAGGGCACATGGCAAGGATGTGTACAACAAAATATAGGCAAGGACACACACGGTATGTAACTGAAGATATAAGTGAGACAACAGGAAATGTTGATGATGAATTTGTTGGGTCATATCCCTTGAATGCCGTGTACGATGCAAATACAAATGGAAAGTGGAAGAAGGAAATGACAGTACTATTAAAATTAGAAGGAACTCCTCTAGAAATGCAGCTCGACACAGGAGCTGCTGTAACAATTTCTGAAAGAATATATGGGAGGCATCTCTCGCCTCGACCATTAAAAGTAAGTAAAGTGCAGCTGGCGACCTTTTCCGGGGAGAACATTCCTTTGATGGGATAAGTAACTGTGAAGGTAGAATATGGGAATCAGAGTGGTGATGTAAGAGGTGACAGACCAGCCCTCCTTGGCCGAAACTAGCTCAAAAATTGAAAACTAGACTGGGCAAGCATCTTCGCAGTTAGACCAGCGAGAGGATGTGACAATTCAGATGTAGAGGCAGTGTTTTCTGAGGAGCTAGGCACGATTCGTGATTTTAAAGCCAAAATTACAGTAAAACCAGATACCAAACTGATCTTTAGGAAGGCCAGCCCAGTACCGTATGCACTGAAGAATGCAGTGGAGCACGAGTTGAATCGCCTAGAAAAAGCGGGAATTATCTCAAGGACATAACATAGTCAGTGGGCTGTGCCCATAGTGGTAGTGCCCAAAGCAGACAAGTCAATTCGTATCTGCGGGGACTATAAGGTCACAGTGAATCAGAGTGTGGAAGAAGAGACCTATCCACTACCTACTGTTGAAGACCTTTTTGCCACCCTAGTTGGGGGCACTCTTTCCATCAAATTGGACTGGTCCCACGCTTACCAACAGCTGGAGTTGGAAAAAGACTCAGAAAAGTATTCAACGATAAATACTCACAAAGGACTTTATGTGTACCGTAGACTTCCATTCGGAGTGCCCAGTGCACCTTCTATATTTCAGAATGTGATGGACCAGATCCTCCAAGGTTTGGAGCACGTGACATGTTTTCTGGATGCCGCACCCACTGGCTAACTTCCTGATAGCATACAGGAGTAGACCACACAGTGTTACGGGGTGTGCTCCAGCGGAACTGTTCCTAAAATGTCAAATCAGGACTAGGTTCAGCTTACTGAAGCCAGATCTCACTTGGGTGGTGGAAGCGAAACAACAAAGGCAGAATACCTACCATGGTAAGACCACCTCCAAGCTAAGACACCAGTCTGAGGGTAACTCAGTCCTGATACGGAATTTCAGTGGAGGAAAGGAGAGGTGGAGAAGAGGAATAGTGGAGAAAAGACTCGGACCAGTCACCTATATGGTGTGGAATGGAGTGAGCCGACGCACAGTCCACATTGATTACCTGCTGTACAACCAACCATCCAGACCAGAGACATTGCCGTTTCCGGATGAGCAGCTGGACGTCACGAACAAATACCCAGTGGTGGTTCATGCAGATGTGGAGTGGAAAGGCACACCTGGAGCAGTAGGTGGTAGCCCATACTCACCGAAAGAGACACCTTTGGAACATATGGAGGCTAAAGAGACACCGATAATACATTCACCTGTGGCCTGTGACAAAACAGTTACACCGGACCACCGAGCGGTCAGGTCCCCTGAGGTGTTTGGGGGCTGGTACCCAGTAAGAGTAAGAGCACCGCCGAAGCGACTGACTTTGTGATCAATCAGTTGTTGGAACTATGTTCCTGGAATCAAAGAGTTCCGGTTCCTACCAAAAATGTGAAAAAGAGTTCCTGAGATGGAAATGTCAAAGATGGAAATATTGGGTCAAATGGTGGTGTGAGCAGTAATAAGTTAGTCACAATTTTTGAAGTAAGGGTTAATTCTTAAGGAGGGCTTCATAGTTTAAAGGGAAGGAGTGTAATAGATGGATACAATAACGGTGGGCGTAACCATCGCCACCTGATGGGCATTACGTTTTACGAGTAACCCGAATGTTGATAGTTTAAAAGCCTGTCTGTGAGTATCAATAAACTAGCCTCCGACACGCATGCAAGTTGGCGCCGTTGTCCATACGGCAAAGTTATTACAAACCTGCTCTGAAAAATTTGGGAATTTGGGAGCACTGAGAAAAAACAAAAAACTAATTTGTACATCCACTTACTTGGGTGAGCTGCTATATTGAGTCATGGGAAGTCATACGACGTGACAGGGGTGATGGTGGCCTTGGTACGTGCCACTACACAATTTATGGGTTTAAGTTGTTTTCAGAAATAATTGCAGAGCATGCTCAACCTATGCTCGGTATATCAGTGCATGACATAGAAATTCCAAAGAACAATTGATTTATAGTTATAATGGCAACCAAATTGTGTTAACAAAATAATTGACAGGATTGGCAAGAGATTCCATATTTTGTTATGAAATCACTGCACCTACATTGAGTTCAACCGGACAACACATTAAAATCCTATTTGGTAA
Organism: Stigmatopora nigra; assembly: GCF_051989575.1. NCBI lineage: Eukaryota > Metazoa > Chordata > Actinopteri > Syngnathiformes > Syngnathidae > Stigmatopora > Stigmatopora nigra. Next base: position 14,315,910 of record NC_135515.1, read on the forward strand.
AACATTAAGATCGCCATTATTCACTACGACTGGAGCTGGATGATGAGGCTAATCTGGCTGACTACATAAAAAATGCTTTGAGGAAACGCATTGAATTTGGGTTAACAGAAGGAGATGGTGCTTCTCAACAGGAGACGGACTAGACCAACGGTGGTGCCAGGAGCCTTTTTAAACTTTACTTTGTACTGGGTTGAGCAACGCAGTACAAAGTAAAGTGCAGTGGGCCCTCGCTACTTTGCGGTACATACGGCTGACTCCGGGCCCCAGGCAGGGGCCACCCTGGACCGGTGGCCACGAGGAGACGGACAAAGATGCACACAATTGAAATCTATATATGAAAAAAGTGTAAATAGTTTAAATGCTGTACTCACAGTTAAAATAGTAAAAAAAAATCTGGTAAATGTTTGTACTCCAAAAAAAAAAAAAAAACAGGTTGATTATTGTACTGTTGGGGCTACTGGCCAACACTTCAATAAACTCGAACACAGGAGCACACACTGAGGCAGATGGAATGAAATTTAAGGACGCGTCTGCAGAGGCGGGGGATGCAACAATTCAGATGCCGGAGAGTGTGACTACACTCCAAGCTCCTCAAAGCTATTTCCCGCCGAAAAGCTACTTCAACTGTGTTTTCAATAGAGATAAGACAAGTCATAAAAATGGGAAGCGTTAATACAAATGAAGGAGATGGAGTACGGGAGTTACGGGATGAATAAAGTTATCCAATCCAATCCAAAAGGTCTAGTGCACACTTTAACCAATAGGTGCAAATAATATTCTATTCTAGTAACTTTTAATACATCAGAGTGCAAAAGAGTGCAAGATTAAATATAAGTATACAATTCATGTTTCACATGTACCATAAAATTAAAAAAAGTGATTGAAGATTATATAATCTAGCCAGCCCCATTTCGGCAAGGTGTACATCTTCGCGTTTGGGATTAAGCTGTTATTATGGAGAGCTTTTGTCATCACCGCACGGTAGATTCATTGATGCCATAAAGGCAGCGACATTAGCATACTTTTTCTCCGCTCTCGAACAACTTTACTTTTACACCCAACGTTATCATCTTCTGTTTTTTCTTCGTATCAGATGTAGCCTTGGGTGGTCTTGGATGCTTTGGAGCGGTAGCAATTGTAAATCCAAAGAAAGAAAGATGGAATTCACTCTCCGTACGTGATGCTAAACGCTACACGGAGGGAACAGGAAAGAGCGGCTCACGTTTTTGCAGAAGCATTTATACTTTTGCTTTCTTCTTCTGTGGTATGGTTAGAACCAATCATTGCAGCGCAGAAGAGGAAGCGATACCGTGGCTTCGGCCATTTTGGCCGCAATTTTCATGTCTTTTGGTTGCAAACTTAAAAAAATAAAATGAATAGTGGAGGAAAAAAAAAAATCGCAAAACAGTGAATTTGTGATAAGTGAAGCCGCAATAATCGAGGGATTACTGTATTCCTCCAATTATTTTACAGGCCTCATGGCTCTCGAACTTACTGATCCATGCCTCTGTCACCTTTGCCAAGTTTGTACAAATTAATAAAGACTTCGCACAGGTGTCAAACTGATTCCAGAAAGGACAAGTGGGTGCAGGTTTTAGTTCCACCCGATCAAGACGACACCTCCTCCAATCTGTTCTGTTACAAATGTAATCAGGTAATTGCAGTCAGGTGTTGCCGGTTTCATCAGAAAATTCATTGATTGAAATGTCTGCGCTGTACTGTATTAAAGAAAAGACAGCACCCTCTTGACTCTCTGTGGAATTGGTTTAACACCCCGGACTTATTGTCACCAGCAGACTTGTCACTCTTTTCTTCTTTGGGCCCCTCCACTCACGACCATAAAAGAACCATGTAAGTTCCATAATTTTCCAGTTTGAAGAGAAAGCAGATGACAGAACAGACAAACAGCACACAAAGTTCACGTGTGCCGGTGGATAGGGTTTGTTGAAAGGCAAGCCGAAATAAAAATGATAATAATTCTGATTACAGACGCTCCCCTACTTACAAACATTCGAGTTATGAACAACGGTACAGACGAACATGTCTGCGCATTGCGTTTAGATTTTGTATTGGGCGCCTTTTTCCCGAGTAGTCCTTCTAAAACCGACACCTGGCGTTGTGAGACCTCACCCAACATCCACCTTCCTATGCCCAGTTCGTTGCAGTGAGTAAGTGCATGAACGTATCTCCAGTGCAAAGAACCTTTTTCATTTTCATCATTAAATAACTTGTGCATCCATTATTCAATATGGTTGATGAAAAGCAAAAGGCTTCTAGTGAGGGAGGTGCAAGGAAGAGGCAAGCCATTTCATTTAAAACGAAAGTGGCAATAATAAAGAAGCTTGATGCGTGTGAGAAAGTGGTGAGCGTTGCAGAGGCATACAACTTGAATCGTTCGACCGTCAGTACCATTTATAAACAGAAAGATTGTATAATGGAACATGTGAAAGGTGCAGTGCCGATGCAATCGACGATCATTAGCAAAAGAAGAGGGAAAAGTCATAGAAGAGATGGGGAAACTTCTCACCATTTGGGTCGAGGATCAGCAGCAGCGGCATAGTAAATCTCTCTCTCTCTCTCTCTTTTTAATGTTTGTATACAGTACTGTATGTATTCTCTCCATTTTATTAAATGTTATGTTTTTTTTTCAGTACAAACCAATGCTGGTTACTTATACAAGCCTTAGACATACAAATGCACTTATTTAAACCTATAAACTTATATAGGCCTTAAACATAAATTATAATACAAAATATAGCACTGAATCAACTAACGAACAAATTCAACTTATGAACAATCGCTCGGAACGTAACTCGTTCATAAGTAGGGGAGCGTCTGTATTTTATTTGAGTGTGTAGGATGAGTAAGACAGAAAACATGCTGGATGAACTCCCTCTAAGCCCTGACTGTGACAGCCATAGATGAACACAAACCCCTACTTTTTGTGGAGAAATTTGAAGTTTGAAAGAACCTACCTGTGAACATTTCTAAATTGGGCGGCTGAGGGGTTAGCGCATCGGCCTCACAGTAGGAGATCTGGGTTCCAATCCAGGTTGGCCCACCTGTGTGGAGTTTGCATGTTCTCTCCGGGCCTGCGTGGGTTTTTTCTGGGTACTCCAGTTCCCTCCCATATTCCAAAGACAGGCATGGTAGACTGATTGGACACTCTAAATTGACCCTATGTATGGGTGTGAGTGTGCATGGTTGTCCGTCTCCTTGTGGCCTGCGATCAAGTGGCCACCGATTTAGGGTGTCCTCCGCCTTTTGCCCAAAGTAAGCTGAGATAAGCTCAAGCCACCCCCCCCCCCTCCGTGACCCTAGTGAGGATAAAGCGGTTCAGAAAATGAGATGAGGTAAACATTTCTAAATTCAGAAGCCATGGAATCTGTCAGCTCATGGTTAATTAATTTGGGTTGCTAAGAAAAATGAACACATTGAAGACTATAACAGACAAGTTCCTCTATCATTACAGAACATCTTGAGTTCAACACAACTCTCTTAGGTCAAAACCTCTAGAAATGTTCATATGGCTGCTTACCTGTACAGTTTGACACTGGCCTCTCTCTCCAGCTGAGCCCAAAGTTTGTAGCATTCATCCATCATGTGTGTGTAGAAGTCTTGATCATAAGCCTTACGGATAATACGGGTTTGACCATGCGAGCTTCCTCGAGTGTGCGGTAGAGCAAACTAAAGGGGGGAAAAACCCACACAGAATTCAGAAATCAGATCCTTTAAATTACGTTAAAAATTGGGATATATACACTGTGATTTTACATTAAATAGTCCTAATGGGTTGTCTTGTGTTTGAAGGCCGGAAGACATTTCACAGAAAAACACACAAAAAGTTTGCTTTAATAATGTAAAAATATACATTACATGAAAATTATTTAAAATGAATTCCGTTAACTTTTCATTTGTGTAAATTTCAATAAAATATAGTAAATCAAATTCATCATTTTTTTTTAATAACATTTACTTTGAAAGATAAAGTTATTGCTGCTGTTCTATTCCCTTTTGCCACGTGATTGTTCTAACTGGACATTAATGGAGGAGAAAATAGACCTGGTTCATATTTTTGCCTTACAAGAGAACCATGGAGCAGAGCTGAGTATATGGATTAACTCATATCAAATACAATGGCAACATATTTGCTGCTTCGGTGGTTGAGGAGCCAGACAGACTTGGCAGGTTTTGGGGTTTAGAGTTTATTCTACCTTTCCCTAATTTATCAATACATACATGCGCCGGCGCAGCCCCGGCGCAGCCCCGGCGCAGCCCCGGCGCAGCCCCGGCGCAGCCCCGGCGCAGCCCCGGCGCAGCCCCGGCGCAGCCCCGGCGCAGCCCCGGCGCAGCCCCGGCGCAGCCCCGGCGCAGCCCCGGCGCAGCCCCGGCGCAGCCCCGGCGCAGCCCCGGCGCAGCCCCGGCGCAGCCCCGGCGCAGCCCCGGCGCAGCCCCGGCGCAGCCCCGGCGCAGCCCCGGCGCAGCCCCGGCGCAGCCCCGGCGCAGCCCCGGCGCAGCCCCGGCGCAGCCCCGGCGCAGCCCCGGCGCAGCCCCGGCGCAGCCCCGGGGCTGCCGCAACTTCTGCACTGCAACAAACAGGGCAGAGGAAGGTGGATGCTGGTTGCCCAGGTGGCCCTAACATAGAGTACGCCTGGCTAGCGCTAGCACCTTGGACGGCTCAGTTACCAGCACGTGCAGGGGGGGCAAGGCGACACCGAAGATCTGGAGGCGGAGGGAAGAGAGGCCGGGGGCAATGTTCAAGGTCTTGCGTCTCTTCCCGGCAGAGGGGGCAGGTTGGGTCGAGGGTGGGGTTGAGAAGGTGATGGTAGGCTCTCAGGCTTGGGTGGTGGCCCGACCGGAGGCGGGCAATGAGAACCGCGTCGCTCCGGTTTTTCACGCGTGCACAGTCTAGGCGCCAGTTATATTTTGGGTAGACGACCGCTGCGCGATGATCCGGTCTTGGTGGATTGTCACGAATCAGTCATCTGATGGCTGCTTTAGCTGGGGCGAAGGAGATTGGTCGTGGCTCATCGACCTTGGAGGAGGCGGCTTCCTTCGCTAGGGCATCTGCCATCTCATTCCCAGGCAACCCGCAATGACCTGGGGTCCACAGGAGGGCTATCCGAGCCGTGCGCTGGCTCAGCAGACGACGGATTTCGCCGGTGTCGGCCGAGTGGCTCGCAATGGCAGTCATTTGGGATTGACTGTCAGAGCACACTGTGATGTCACCAGCTACGTTCGTGTCAGTTAGCCATTGCAGGGCCATCGTCATGGCCGCCTTGACGATAGCCCTGCAATGGCTAACTAACACGAACGTAGCTGGTGACGTCACAGTGTGCTCTGACAGTCAATCTCTACTGTGGATGCTGGATAAGCTGAGCTCTCACAGACCCAGGCGTCGGTATTAGCGGCGGAAAGAAGCACTACTCGGAAAAAGGTGCGCAATTCAAAATCAAACATACGAACATTTTTCGACATAAACGCAATTTGCAGACATGTTCGTATGTACCGTTTGTTCGTAAATTGAATGCTCGTAAGTAGGAAATCGTCTGTACATAGCGTCTGCACGCACGCAACCCACGCACGCACCCACCCACGCACGTACTCACCCACCGCACGCACGCACCCACCGCACGTAGGCACGCACCCACCCAACCACCCAACCACCGCACATACGCACATATACATACATATACGTATCTAAATAATCTGAATTTTAAACGTTAAGGTGGACAACTATCGCAACTTAAGTCATGAAAAAATAGTGTTTCTGGCATCGAGCTACTACAAAGATATACATTTACATGTAACGTACCTGTTCAAGAAGAAGAGTTTTCTGTTTCTTTTTAACCAGATGATATGCAGTGAAAGACCCTTGGATTCCTGCTCCGATGACGATGTTGTCGTAAACCTCAGCCTTCGACATGGTGGATAATATACCCTTCTGTAATGCAACACGCAAGTTACAGTTTCCAGTTTAACTGAGTTGACCAACTCACAGGTCCAAAACATGTATATATACACTTCTTCCTCCTCTTCCTTTCCGACAGACAAGGCACTTTCACTCTAAATGCTGCCCCCGACAGGTTGAATGACAACCCCTCAACCAATCTCTAGGAGAGAACTGTGGTTACTCTTTGACATTATAATTTATTTCAAAGGCGACTATATAAATTAAATTTCATCATTCACATGAATACAGAGGGTTAATGGAGCAGGCACACTTTTGTGACTATCTTCCCATCAATACGTTTATGAATGGTCATTCCCTTACTTAGGGAAGTTTAATGTTCTGGGTGATTATTATTTTATTTTTAAGTACTTTATTATTCAACTAGGATTCATTCAGACCACAGGCATATCCGATTCCAAAGTGTTTTATCATCATAACCAATTTCTAGTAGGCGTCGGCCTCACAGCTCTGAGTTTGAGAGTTCGATCCCAGGTTGGTCCTCACTGTGAAGAGTTCACATGTTTTCCCCGGACTTGCATGGGCTTTCTCCGAGCACTCTGGTTTCCTCTCACATCCCAAAAACATGCAAGGTAGGCTGCTTGAACACAATAAATTCCCCAAAGTTAAGTGTTACTGTGAATGGTCATCTCCTTGTGCCATGCAATTGTCTTGCAATCAATTCAGGTTGTCCAGTGTCTCCCTGGCTTGCCAGTCAACTGTCACTGCTTCTAGTCACGGGCCACCATAAGAGAACCATCCAATCACATGCGGACAATTTGAAGTGGTCAATCAGATGCTTGTGATGTAATGGAATTGTTTATCCCTTCAATCTCCTAACTCTTCTCATTTTCTGAACCGCTTTATCTTCATTAGGGTCGCGAGGGGCCTATCCCAGTTGACTCCGGGCGAGAGGCGGGGATACCCTGAATCGGTGGCCAGCCAATCACAGAGTACAAGAAGACGGGCAACCATGCACACTCATACCCGAACTTAGGGGAAATTTAGATTGTCCAATCAGCCTGCCATGCATGTTTTTGGAATATGGGAGGAAACCGGAGTACCCGGCGGAAACCCACGCAGAACATGCAAACTCGACACAGATGGACATGACCTGGATTTGAACCCAGAGCCGGGTCGTCACTTTTCACCAATTATACCAAAAAACAGGAGTGCTCATTTCGTATCTCGCCGGTCATCTACAATACGTTATTTCACTGATGGGTGTGTATGTGTGTGTGTTTGAGTGTGTGTATGAAAATATTCTCTCGCCGTCCAAACCGTGCAATGTAAAGAGTTGAATTTTTGTCATGGTGGCCAGAAAGGGCTGTCGGATCCTAATAGACGAGTTTGCATTTCTTCCCCTTCACTTAGTGTGTAAACTCAATCTTTTATTTGTTAAACACCAATTTTTTAAAAGAGATTTTTTTAATAGCGCCACAATTGTCTTTTGGTACTAAACAAGGAAGTGGGACCAGCGAAGCCGGGCCTCTCTGCTCGTGTTTGATAAAATGACTCACAAATTGTTGGCAATAAGCCATAATTCTGTCAATTTTTTCAACATTTTTTTCTCTAAACAACTAACTAAAGTATTTTTTTTAATAAATCACCCATTCAAAACCAACATTAATAAATAGTTTTATCCCTCGAAAGCTATTTTTATCATAAAATATTAAATAGGTCACAGGTGTCAAATTGGTGGCCCGGGTGTCAAATCTGGCCCGCTGCATCATTTTGTGCAGCTCGAGAACGTAACTCATGAGTGCTAACTTTCTCTTTTAGGTTCAAATTCAAACAAAGATAGATAATAGATATATATCCTGTTTCCTGATTTTCCTTTTTTAAATCGCTATTTGCCATTGTTTGTAATCATTTTTCTCAGTTCAAAAAGTATCTTGTAAAATCTAAAAATAAATACAAATATTTTCTCTAATTTCACTCTAGTATTGAACATAAATAAAAAGATTTGGTTTTGTGAAATATGAAATGCATTCTTGTGGAAAAACTCGTCTGTTTTGGATGCTTTCCTTTGTTCCACGTTATTTAAATGTCCAAACTGGTTCTGACAGGGTTTCTTTTGAAATGGAAAACAAATGATTAAAAGACGTTTTCCCTCACTAAGAAAAACCTCAAATAAACACTGTTTTAGGTCTATAAAAAAACTGAATATTTAGGGCTTTTGATCAAGTTCTTTTCATCCAATTTTTTTTATTTAAATGATTTGGCCCACATGAAAATCGAGTTGACGTTAATGCGGTCCGCAAACCAACCTGAGTATGACACACTTGAAATAAGTTTGAAACCCAATGCAAGTATCACCTTCTAAGAGCTTTTTGAAATCAACGAATTGGTCAAAAGTGACGAATATCTTGTTTTGTTCCCAATTTTGAAGACAAATTAACCAATCATTCACCAATCAAAATTTTTAACTGATTGCAGTAACTTGATAGATATTCTCGCCTAAAATCTGAAAAATGCGACATTAACCACAGAACCCTGCAATTCCTGCAGACCATGTTTTTCTCTTATTCTGAAATGTACAATGGAAGCGTGCTCTTATTGCTTTGAGCTTTGAACTTTTTATAAACAGCCTTTCTGTCATAAATTCCTTCATGTTTTGCTCTGTTTACAAACGCTTCCCCAGCGAGGTATCATGTTTGAAATGTCACCTTTGAGCTGTGAGTATTGTATTTATAGAAGAATACTCTGTTGCCCTGCCCAACAGTCACATCACTTTCCGGGATGCTTGCCAATGTTTTAACTCCACTCTACACACCTCAAATAAACTCTTTGCACACAAAATATTTTAGCTCCATTCCATGCCCCTCAAGTCAACTCTTCGCACACTAACCTTTTTTTTTAGCTACACTCTTTATGCCCCCACACTAAATATTATACGCACTTACGAAAATTCCTTCTATTCACTTACAAAAATCTTTTCTATTCACTTACCAAAATATTTTCTATGCACTTACGAAAATTCCTTTCTATTCACTTACCAAAATAATTTCTATTCACTGACCAAAATCTTTTCTATCCACTTACCAAAATCTGATCTATTCACTTACCAAAATCTTTTCTATCCACTTACCAAAATATGATCTATTCACTTACCAAATTCTTTTCTATTCAGTTAACAAGATCTCTTCTATTCACTTACCAAAATATTTTCTATCCACTTACAACATATTTTCTATTCATTTACAACATATTTTCTATTCACAGACAACAGATTTTCTATCCACTTACCAAAATGTTTTCTATCCACTTACCAACATTTTTTCTATCCACTTACCATTTTTTTCTATTCACTTCTCTAGGTTGTATTCACAGAGGAATTGATTGCTTATCGCCCTGAGCCGCACGCTCAAGAAAAACACTAAGCACTTGATCCCGCTTTCTTTAGAAAATTCGAAAAATATCAAATATGATCACTTTCGCTCAATTCCAATATTACAAACTAATTAGCATCAAATGTAAGTTTACTGTTCCAGAAATGACCACTCAAACAACAACACGCCTGAAAATATTCGTCTCTAAGCTGACAGAGACACACATACACACACACAAACACACACACGCACGCACGCACACACAAACACACTCACACACACACGCACACACGCACACACCAACAACAGCGCATAGCTTGATGGTTAGAACTGACAACGTGTTAAAGTGATGACCCACTGGATGCCGCTATACATTACTATAATCTGTAACATCTTCCTTTCTTTAGATTACTGTACTGGAACTTTAAACTATTCTTGTATTATGCTTCTTCTTGACATTAATGGTGCCGGTGTAGACGGGCTGCGAGGAGCCAGACTGCTTGGGGCGCTTGGGCTTTATGCACGGTGCGATTCCCCATGGCCTGACCCCCAGTCTCTGCCCGGGCTGATGTCCTAGTCACCTGTCCGTTCCAGACTTCACCATCCCGGACCCTTTATTTCTGCTGAGCGCTCTGCCACTCGTAGATTCACGCGGTTGCGCCTGTAGAGAGTGCTGTGAACATCCACCACGAATGAGCGAGGACCAACTTTCTGAATGCATTTGCCCAATGGCCATCCCCCATGCGGTCACCCGGGAACGGATTCATTCTGATCTGTTCTCCCACATTTAGCTCTGGGAGGTCTTTGGCGGATCTGTCGTAGGTCGATTTCGCCATCCGCCGTTTCCACACCAACTAGTCAGTCACTCCGACCACCACATGTGGTTGCAGTAAGCTGTCTGGAACTGGATTTGAGCCTCCTTGACATTAATCGCAAGGCGGGGTTACTGCCTGTGTCCTCTGTGGGCGCGTTGCACCAGGGGAGGATGGCCACCCATCCGTCTGTCCCATCTGCTTTCGGCCGCTTACAGAGCGATTTGACTATCTTTACAACCGCCTCGGCTTTGCCGTTTGACTTCGGATAGCAGGGCACAGTGTGGAAGATTGTCTCTTTATTTGAGTGAATACAAACAACAGCGTGTAGTATTATGGGTAGAACTGAGAAAGTGTTGAAGTGATGACCCTCTAGATGTCCTTATACATTTATATAATCTGTAACAAACTTCCCCCTTTTTTTCTTCTGTCCAATGGAATTCCAATCAGCTGTCAGGAATAAATCATCTGTGTACAAAACCCTGGTCTGTCTCCTCCAATGCGGAACACGCTCCATTATTAGACAGGATAAGACAGAGTTAGGAATTAAGTTAGGAAGTAAGATGATGACACTTTACGTCTAACAGTGGCTAACTGAAACGGGAACGCGTGGTTGGTTAGCCGATGAGAGAGATCCAGGGGCCGGGAGTGGAGCTAGCAAGCGGGGTGACAACTCAGGGGGCGAACGACTTCCCGCAGAGTACATGATGGTTGAACCGTACTGTCACGTTTTTGGAGACGTCGTGGCGTGGAAACGTGGAGTGGCCTCATGTGAAGGGAAGGTAAGGACGATGGAATGCTAAAACAAAACTTTAATAACTTAAGCGGGAGTCTTAGAAAAATAGCATGACTCGCCGTCAAATAACAAAACCAAACCTGACGGAAAGACAAAGTAGCGTATGTCGGACGGTCCGTGCAATAACAAAGAAATCTGTGAGGTTTAAATAGACAAGACTGGAACTAGTTGTTAATGACGCGCAGCTGGAAACAAGAGGGAAGTGCAAGCGAGGGGGGACAAACAAGATAAAAGGCAAACATGCATACAGAGGGGAAAAACAAAATGACCCAAACCTAACACTTGGTCAGTTTGGCAAACGTACCGACTGAATACCACAATCTCCGGCAAATGTTTAGCGTGGGGCAGTTCATCTGCACCTTCCGTACGATTGTGTTATAGAGCTAGTGCCAGGCGCATTGGGCTAGCTCAAGGCTGTACCAGGTGTCCAAGGCTGAGCAGGAGGCATTAAGGGAGTATTCTGATTCACCTGTCATCATTTTTTTTTCAAGATAGAGCCGTCAAGCGTCAGCCGGTGGCAGCGGCTTTGTTCACTCTTATTTAGTTTTTTGTGTTTTACAGCCTTTCTCTTTTTTAAAATTACATTTGAATCTTTTTTAATACATTCTTTTTTAGTTTACTTTTTACTTTAATGTTTTTACTACTTTATTTTTGCTTGGTTTCTTTCTGCTAGTTCTTTTTGGAAACCTCTCAGCCATGCTTCCGCTGCCATTCACATGGAATCAGCTGTGAACAATACGCCGCGGAAGGAGCAACACCTCGATGCCGCTGGAAATCCGGAGCTGGAAATCCGGAGCTGGAAATCCGGAGCTGGAAATCCGGAGCTGGAAAAAAGTGCCGGGAGAAGAAGCGATGCTTCAGATTCAATCTATTATGATGGGGAAAGTGAGATCCTTCCCTGATAAGATGGAAGAGCTGTTGGCGCTTAACAGGCCACAAGGGGAGTATCAAGAGTGTTGTACTCTTACTGTTGATTCTTCAGCTCCAGACTACTGAGGGACTGTGCAGATAAGCTTGGCAGAGTGATTCCGCATATTGTCAAACTCGGACTCAGTCTGCAGAAGTCTGCCCCCCCCCCTCCCTTGTGGAAGATTTCCTGTGTGTGGTTCCAGTTATATCTAACTCTACAATGTATTTTTATTGTGTCTGTATCCGTTTTTGCTACTGCAACCAATATGGCGCCGCTCAAGTGGAGACCGAATCCGGAGACGATTTGTCCGTTCAACAAAATGTCCGGCGGCGAATCCGGCGACGAATAATCCGTTTGACGAAATGACCGGCGGCGAATACGGCGACGAATTGTCCGTTTGATGAAATGTCCAGCGGCGAATACGGCAACAAATTGTCCGTTTGACGAAATGTCCGGCGGCGAATCCGGCGACGAATTGTTCGTCAACCAAACGTCCGTTCAACGAAAATGTGAAATAAGGATTGTATTCTTATATTTAATCTTGCACCCTTCTGCACTCTTAGAAATTTAAAGTTGCTAGAATATAATTTTATTTACACCTATTGGTTAAAATGTGTGGGGTTGATATGTTCATTAATAATTACCTTTCCGATATAATTATCAATCACTGCAGGCAGACATTTTATTTAATTATTGACATTTAATTAAATAGATTGCATCACTGATAAGAACCTTAAGGGTCGATAGATCAGAGCGTCAAGCCTTCATTTTGATCTCCAAAGTATCTCCTCGAACAGTAATTCCCGTACGGCTTTAAAGCCATAAATCAAAACAATTACAAGGTTATTGATTAATTCAACATGCGTGAGCAAAAACAACATCTGTAACTATAATAACAATCAAGGTATTTTACCAATAACAAAACAGGAAACTAAAAACAAATTTCATTTGGATTAAAACAATCACGCCTTCATTTGACATAACAATTATATAACAATTACATAAAGAAGCCAGAAGTGCGTCACGAGGTATGCACACTATGCGAGTGTTGCTGGAAGTGGCAGATAACCGTATCTGTTGTTAGCCGGAGACCTTTGCTGCAAACCCAGATCAACAGTCCTCGGTGCCCAAGACTGGGTTAGATGGGTTCGGATAAACAATCCTTGGATAAGCAGTCCTTGTGTGAGAGGACTAGTTGACTGTTTATGACCCCGAGCACTCTTCGTCAATAGGAAGAATGATTTAACAAAGAAATGATTTACTACACATTTATATATAATAGTAATACATAATATCCCCAACAGTGGTGTAAATAAAATTGTGCTAAATAATATTTCAATTTTTGAGGTTATTACTAATTATTTTTTATGTGTTGCAGCTGGAGCTGCAGCAATGGTTTTATAGCTATAAAATTGCGACCGGGCGATTCGCCGAATGGACATTTCGCCTAACAGACGTTCCGCCGAACGGACGTTTCGCCGAACGGACGTTTCTATAATGGGCCAACACGTGGCGGGAGGCTCAGGCAGGAGTTTCGCCCCCCCCCCCCCCCCCTGGACGAGAGGGTCGGGGGCGCCGACTCTCCGGGCCCTTCGAGCAGCCAGGGTAAGGTGCCCGACAACTTTTCAAAAATTCTGGTCTGTTAAGGTTATGGCGCTCGGCCATCACTTAAAGGACCAGCGCGGACACCCGCCGGACTGGCCACTCCCACGCCTCGTCAAGGGCCGGCGGGGACGCCTGCCGAACTGGTCTCTCCCACGCTCCCGTGTCATCTTTTTGGAAAGAAATCTGATGGCGACTCATCTCGGCTCAGCTCATTTTCTGAACCGCTTTATCCTCAATAGAGGTGCTGGGGTGCTCGAGCCGATTCCGCCGATTTTGGGCCAGAGGCAGCTCTGGGTGTTCGGAGTATAAACAATTTAGCTGTTTTCCGGCAGTTGTGAAGTTTCTTCTAATTTGATCATTCCTGGCCGTTCTGGACATCCTGTTCCTTCAGTTAAAGGAGGGGTGTTATATTTTTATAATCCTTTACTTCAACAAATGTTTAGGTTAATGTCCACTTTGGGTGGAGGCAGTGAAAGCTTTAAGAAATGGAGTCAGAACGGTAATATTGCCTTTTCTTGAGGCTAAAGAGAACTGGTCATGGAAGGTTCAATGATCTCTTGCCTATATTTTTGTTAACACTTCTCTCACCAAATCTTTCACCATAAAGAAAAGAACACCCCACAATGCCATTTTAATTGTAACTTATGAATCGGTGTGAGTCTTGATCATTAATTTTTTTAAATGCTATATTTTATCAACGGATTGGTGTGTAAAATGTGCGATATACGAGCGGTAGAGCTAACCCTGTGGCAGTTTAAAAATCATTGTTGAGTGATTTAACACAGTAAGGTAGGATGAAGCAGAAAGACCTCAAATTGGCATAATTAGGGCTCTGATGCATGTTTGTGCTGTGCGCATGAGCCACCACATTGTTGCTCAGCCGTCACGGGTAGAGGGGAAATGACGCATTGTTGCACATGCGCCGTGCAAATCATGTAGCCTTGACGATTTTTTTTGTTGAGGGTTCGGTTGAGGTTTGTGATACAAGGTAGAAATAGTTCCTGGTGTACAAATACTGTACTAGTGACAGCGTTTCAATCGCGCATCTACTTTACTACGCATGCGCCACTTCCAAATCGCGATTGCGCCAAAGCGAAGAGGATGTTGCTAGCAGTCAGTGTAGATGCAGTCCTTTTAACAACAATAACGTAATCAGATTTCAGATCTTTGCTCATCTTTAAGTGGGCTATATTGAAAACGCTTCTAAAATTCGTACAATTTGACTCTTGTTCGCTTTCTTGGTAGTTGTGTTTTGGAACTACGTCCTCTGTTTACAATGGAAGTAGGGAGATTTGCAGATTTAGCAGTCTCATTTTTTGCAGGAGCAAAAACAACAATCCTGGCTGGCTAGCTAGGCCGCTTTTCGGGCAGACAACGGGCCTATTTGTATACAAGATACGACATATTGGATTCATTTTACGTCTTAAAAGTTGCGCAAACAATCCAGTGTTTTTACACGGGATTGCCGTTTATTTTTGTTATTGTTGTCAAGTACAGACGACAAGGTAACGAATCCCTACCTCCGCAACCTTGACTGGTTGACGTCGTCTTTAGCCCATTAGCCGGCTAACGAGTTCTAGCGGCTCTTGGGCAGCAGTAGGTTGTCCAATTTATTCTTACATACATTGAGGCACCTTGTTGTCTCGGCACTTTTTGGCGTGTTGTCAGTAGCAAGACGGATTTCCTTTAAATCGGACAATTTTGCTCTGGATGAATGTGGGACAAAATGGAGACCCCAACCATTGTGTACGATTTGGATACGTCTGGGGGCTTAATGGAGGTAAGTGCCTTAAAATGCACTTTACACAGAAACACTGTAATTATATGCACTCGTCACATGTAATGATTATTCATTGTTTCTATTCTTAGCACCCCAGTGTATTCTAATGCATTCCCCGACCATTTAGTATTTTTCCCCGACAGTTTAGTATAATATTCTGGTTAAGGAAGCCACGGTAACGAGCGATCTTCAATCTTGTCATGGAATGACAACCAAAGGCAAACTGCTGAGATGTAAAGTATGCAGTTTGTTGAGAAGTCTGACAGACTGTGCACAAACCCATCCCTAGCAAATTCAGACTCTTCTGGCGCCCCCGAAGTCTGAGGAAGTCGACAAGAGAAGTCGGAAGATGGGGAGAGACGCCCGGAGAAGCGGCAGGGCCACAAACCACGACACTTGTGATAGTTGTAGAGAAGGAGGTGATTTGTTATGCTGTGACCACTGCCCTGCAGCCTTCCACCTTCAATGTTGGTAAGTTGTCATTGTTTCCTCAATCCAGAGAGCTCTGTGACTGGTCTCGTAAAGTATCTGTTTGTTCAACTGTTGTACGGACGCAAGTCCTGTACTTACTATGCTGCCAGTAAACAGATTTCATCAGGAACATTTTGTTTATATTTCTACAATAAAATGTTCCTCTCAATGTCACACCTGTGAAATACTACATGTTTTCGTGCCTTTACAAAAATACAAGTATACAAGTACAATTATCAAGGGTATTTATTAACTATTACAGTTACAGTTATATGGAAAGACAAAAGTATTATATCTAAATATGTTAAAAAACAAGTTATCGACACTTTAGTCCAAGTCTTCTTTGTCACACCAGAGAGGCATTTTTCTTGTACAAATATTGCTTTTGTTGTTGTCTTGACATTGTCAATACGATTGCCAAATTCAAGGGCTCCAACCATGTGGTCATCAGTGGTTATGAGTGTGTTGACATCCTATCATCATGCTAGCTTCAGGACCTTATCTATGGTGCAAATTCATCATAATGCTGGTTCATTTTTGTGTTCCTCGGAGGCAGAGTGTCTTACTACTCATGAGAATTTCCAGTTTCACCCCGGTGATCAAGTTTAAGTGGCAGCGTGTGCGTAGGTGTGCGTAGGTGTGCGTAGGTGTGCGTAGGTGTGCGTACGTGTGCGTAGGTGTGCGTACGTGTGCGTACGTGTGCGTACGTGTGCGTGCGTGTGCGTGCGTGTGCGTGCGTACGCGTGCGTACGCGTGCGTACGTGTGCGTGCGTGTGCGTGCGTGCGTGCGCGTGTGCGTGCGCGTGCGTGCGTGTGCGTACGCGTGAGCGCGTGAGTGTACGTCCGTACGTGTGCGTAAGATCAATACAGAAGGGGAAGTATACGTATGCACACGTATGCGCACGTACGCACGCATACGCACGCGTACGCACATGTACGCGCACGTACGCACGCACACGTAGGCGCACATACGCACGCACACGCGCGCGTACGCATGCGTGCGTGTGCGTACGTGCGCGTAAGTGCGCATACGGGTGCATACGTATACTTCCCCTTCTGTATTGCTGGTTGACAGAAATTTTAGGGGGGAAAAACTATCCACAGACGATCGGCTTCGACGACTTTTAGCAATGCTTCTGTTGTGTAACAAACAAACGTCAAAATGGGCAATTGCATAATCCGTAAAGACTTTTCAGATTTTAATCTTGAGGGGAATTGTGAAACCGGGCTCTTTTTCATATCTAGAGGAACTCATTTGCTTAAGTAACCTTAAAATTTTGTACCTAGAGATGTTCCTAACTAGAAGTATGACTGTATTCTCTTGAATTATGTGAGAGATCTCTTCCTCAACGTACTGTTTCACTGCCCTGACCTTTGCCAATTTCAATCTGTCTTACGTCTGCAATTTTCAGCATGAATTTTGACATAACACAGGGAATTTAAGAGGCATTTTCAACTTCGATTCAAGATCAATGCAATGCTGAACGAGCATAGTCTTTCTGTTCGCGATGTGAAATGTCATCCGAAGAAAAGGCACGACGTCCTTCTCGGCTGTTTGTATTATTCAACGTGCCATTCTTCTTTTGGATACACATCCAGCCTTCCGTACCACCCATTTCAGTTGCAAAGAAGAAGCTTTTCCCAGACTTCTGCCATTGCTCATCTCTTGTCTTGCGCTTACAAGTTTCAGTGTGGAATTTGACATTTTTATGATTTTTATTTTATAAACTTAAGAGAAAAAATTGCACTGTACTGAAGCCGCAAATGTTGAACCCATGAAGGGGTGAAGGATCACAGTATTGGGACAGGCTTACTTCTGTTTAATTTTATAAAAGACTGCTGTTTGATATTCTGTTTAAAAACTGACAATTGACTCACTATCTGATTTGTTCGACTCACAGTGACCCACCACTGAGTGAAGAGATGCTTCCTCCAGGAGAATGGATGTGTCACCGGTGCAATGTTCGAAAAAAGGTGGGTGTGTAGTAGATTTGTGAAATTTTGGCCATTCTTTTAATTCATTCTGAACCAGTCTGCCACACAAGGAATCTATCCCGGCTAATTGGGGCCACCAGGTGAGGTACAGCCGAACTTGGCCAGCCAATCGCAGGCACAGTGAGACGGACAACCATTCACGCTCACACTCATACCTAGGGGCAATCTATATTATTCAAGCAGCCTTTCATATATGTTTTTGGGATGGGGGAGAAAACCAACGCAAATCTGGGAGAACATGCAAAATCCACAAAGTGAGGACCAACCTGGGATGGAGCCCACGACTCCAGATTGGTGAGGCCAATGCGCCAACCTCTCGGCTTCCAGGCCGCCCTTTGAGAGGTATAAGTAGTAGTAATAAGTCTTGCTTAGGTCTTAGCTCAGTGTTTTATGAGACCTGTAGCGTCTGCCAGAGGCTGTGATCTGGGCGGTATGGGTCCCAAACAATGGTCCTGTTCATCCACGGTGTATGGTTTGGGTACACCTGGATTGTCCTCACCACAGTGGCCGTAACCATGTAGTACTTGATGTAAGACAGTACTGTGTCTGTTACAGTTCCAAGTTCCTTATTGTGGAAAGCTTCCCACTGTTCTCTTCAAAGCAGTCTTGGAGTGGGGGAGGGAATCATCAGGCCATGTGATAATGAATAGCCTTTTGTTACCAGAAGTTTAAGATATTTTGGCAGCCATATTGCTTCTAATGTCAAAATATCTCAATTCTTTTGATGGTTTACAGTGTTCCCGTGCTTATCGCGGTTAATGGGGACCGGACCCCCCCGCAATAGCTGCGTATCCGCGAAGTAGGCAGGCCCCTTCAAAAATGCTTAAAGAAACGTATAACACGTGCACAAAAGCACCACCAAGCATAAACATCATAGTAGTCAGGATGGAGGATCTTCTGCAGTTTTTTTGCACGTAAGAAACATCGTTATTGGGAGTTGTGAACATTGTTTTTTTGGGCGGTGAATATGCGCCTGTAAACAGCCATGACGTCATCAATGCGATTCCTGAACTCTCACCATGTTACTGACCATTTCTTTGGCCTTTTTTGATGCAATTACTAATTCTTATTGAATATTTTGTTTCCACCTCTTGTAAAATGATGTAATTTATAAATTTTAACTTAATTTCTTTCAATTTTTTATTATTTTTTTCCCGAAAAAAATCCGCGAAGCTCTGAGTCCGCGATAGCTGAAGCGCGAAGTAGCGAGGGAACACTGTATATTACTCCAATTGTTGTCACTTTCGAAAAAGAAACAAAACAAAAAAAATCAAGGTGAAATTTTGTAAAATAGGAAAACTACAGCAAGCAGCCCCCGACTTTACTATTTTCCCGTAGATAAATTACTGCGCAGTGACTGCTGGGATATATCTTTTTTTTTTTTGTCAATACGTCCAATGGATTGTGGCCTGGCGATCGGCATCAACACTAGCTAGCTACTATTTGCGAATGTATTGTGGCCTGGCGATCAGCATCAACACTAGCTAGCTACGATTTGCGAATGGATTGTGGCCTGGATATCAGCATCAACAGTTGTGAACCATGGAAGACAGCATTGGAATAGTTACGCTAGCTACTGGCTAGCTACTGGCTAGCTACTATTTGAGAATAGATTGTGGCCGCCTGGACGAACGTATTAAACTAGAGCGTTTTCGATGGACAATTGTTCAATTCTGACACAGAAAATGAGGACTTTGATGATTTTGCGGGTGATGATGATGTGAATACAATGTAAAATAGCTAAATAAAGTACAACCCAACTCAGTCATGCTTCCGTTGCCTTTTTAAAAATGTGTTTTTAGCGTGCGGGTGCAGCTTGCATTTGGTGCATGTAGTACCAAATTAGTGTGTTCGCCGTTGAAGGATATTGATACTATTAGTGCAAAGTTAACACAGCCGTTAACCTGGATGTATTGACAAAAGGTCTATATATCCCTGCAGTCACTGCGCACCATACATAGCGTCTGGGGCTATTACAGATCGATAGTCGTCCATAAATATATCTATATGCCATGCCTGGCTGCGTCTAAAAGAACGGTGCGTCCTTTGTGAGTGTGAAATACAGAAATAGCACTTGTTATTGACACTGCGGCTAAAAATCTGATGCGCCAAATAGTTGTGAAAATTCGGTAAATGGCAGCACCCTGACCTCGCGGAGATGGCCTTGCTAAGAAGGCCGCGTGGCAGCCTTGTTAAGATGGTCGTGCCCCGGCATCCCATAATGACTACACTCCGACCTCGCTAAAATGGTCGTGCCCCAAACGAGCGGTGACAGGAATATTTCACGTTTTATGCAAGATACGTTTTTATTCATGAATTTCATTCATAGACGTCAAAATTAATTTAGTTTAGAGTTTTATCTGTTTATGTTTTCTCTACTTTGAAATAAATTACCGTATCGGCATTCACTTGCGTCATGACTTCACGGCGCATGCAACACGCCATTTTATCGTGATGTCATCGTGTCAAAACGCCGTCAACTTGCAGTTTTTTCCAAGTCGTGTTTTATGCGCATATAAGCCGTACCTTCGGTTCAGTCATCATTTTTTTTACCCGACAAACCCGGCATATAAGCGCATAAATACGGTACCTTAGCATCCGGTCGGATGTAGACAGCAGTGATTATAACAAGGTCTATCTCTCTGTGCAGAAAGTAGGGTACGGGGAACAGCGTCTAACCAGAACAGTACTATTGTTATAGCATCCTTCATTCACATAACTGCAAAGCCCACTGCCTCTTTTTGATGAACACTCACAAAATACAGGAAATAAGGCTGAAGGGTGCCACTGTCAGAACTGATGTAATCCAAGTCTAGACAGGGGAATAACTACGTGTCTAAATGCAACAAACTATATGTATACCCCGGGGTGTCTAAACTTATCTCAAGTCCCTCTATGCAACCCCAAATCATTAACTTTGCCAACCTAAATACTAAATATAACAAGGAGTAATGTACTCATAACATCAGCTGAACCTGGAGCCATCAAACTTTACTTATCACTAAACACTGTGGTTTCTAAAGAAAGAAAGGACTCCACTGCCTCAGCAGTTACAATCACAGGCAGGCAAGGGAGTCAGTCAGGAATCAAGCAAGAATCAAGAGCTCAAGAGAATGAACTGACAAATAAAAGGGTTTAAATAAGGACACAAAGTGAATCTTGATTGGAGGAGGGGTGATGAGGAAGTAGTCACAGCTGTGTTGGGCAGGGCTTTGTCACAGGGGTGGAGCCACAGCTCCATGTACCTGTAGAGGAAATTAAACCACACCCCCTACTACATAGTGTGTGTCCAGGCTGACAGCACTTAGCATGGTTATTTTTTTTCTATGGACCTGACGTTGGAGAAGTATATGCCAGGCAGCGCCGGTTTGAGTGGTTGTTTCCTGATCTCACAACAGGTCGCTCGACAGCCTTGCCTCTGCTTTCTTTCCCAGCGCCTTCTCCGACCCAATATCACACCATGGGGCTGCCTCTAGAGTTGCATTCTCCTCCAGCTTGCTGTATTCCTGGTAAAAGTTGCCAGAAACCTTAATTTGCGGCGGATAGCCGATATTTAATAAATCTAAACGGTTACAGTTCGGTTTTGACGGACAACCTGCATCAAAAGAGTGCACAAGTAGAAAGAGCTTCTGACTGCCGCTAGTGGGGCCATCTTGAAAAGATAATCGTTTTATAACTTCTTAATCCTTATCTTTTAGAAGCGAGAGCAGAAGTCAGAGCAGACCAATGGCTTGCAAGAAAAACCTTTTGCTAAGCGAGCTTGCTCTCCAGCTATGGAGCTGGAGGTAGGTACTGGCGCACTTCGTCTTGATGGCCTTCCTCCAGGGGCTGGATCAGCAGGGCCAGGTCTTCGTGTGGCCCAGGTACGACTCTTGGATCGTAGGAGTAGCAGCAGGCCAAGCAGTCGACCAGGCACACCAACTTCCAATAGTTCCTCGACCCCTACACCCTCAGAGGAGCAGAATGATGGCGAAGAGGAGGTAGCTGAACCTGAGGATGATATTCAGGGAATGGAACACGAGAGCTCTGCATTGTCATCTCCAATCCAACGTCTTAAAAGGCCCTTTCAGCTACTCATAGCAGCCGCCCTGGAGCGCAATCCCACACAGTTCCAGCTACCCAATGAACTTACGTGTACCACTGCACTGCCAGGTCAGTTTGCCGAGAGTAAACATTGTCAAAAGCAAGTTTTTTCTCTTAATATATTTAGCATTTACACTGTTTTATTGAATGATAAGTAATCCTTAATCTATGTGTTCAGGCAGCAGTAAGCGACGGAAAAGGGAAGAATTACTTGGGAGGCCATATAGACGACCACAATATGAACTAGATCCTAACGGTCTGGTACCATTACCAGTTAAAGTCTGTTTTTTATGCAACCGGTATGGGAATTAAATATACACAAGTGTAGTCATATTCTGCATTATTTTGCTGTAATTGTGTTTTATTGTTTCCCATAGGAGTTGCAGGTTGGCTCCTTTAATCCAATGTGACTATTGTCCTCTGCTGTTCCACACTGACTGTCTAGACCCACCACTTACAGCTTTACCTACTGGAAAATGGATGTGCCCAAATCATGTTGAACAATTAGTGGTGAGCAGTGTAGTAACAGTTTTACTTTCTGTTACGATACTTATCATCCCTTCCCACCCTTTTTTGTGTTGATCAGCTGAATCAAAGGAACCTTAGCTTATCCAGTCGGTGCAAGCTTTTTGATGAGTTTCAGGACAGAATATCCCAACATGCTGTCAAGTTGGACTTCCTACGCCGGGTCCATCGGCAATTTACACCAAACTCTAGGACCACTCTCCAGTCCAAAAAAAGGACTATTAAGGTAAGATGTGATTCTGTACTAAGGCAAAACGATGTGTATCTAAATCTGTATATTAAGAGAATCTGTATTTTCTTGTGCTCTAAAACAATTGAATTGTGCCACACCTTTTAAACTGGATTAAAAACACATCTGATGGTATTTTGCAAAGAGACCGGCTTAAATGTCGACAATAACGTGTGAGATTGAGTAAAAAGTTAAGTGTGATGTCCTAAACATGCTTATAGAGCCACAACCCGACCCTCACCTAGCTGGATAAGACCATCTCAACCCCCACTCCGGAGGCTAACGTGGCCACAAATAAAGATAATAAAACGATGGCCCAAGGACACCCTTTATCAGCTGCAGGACTGTTCTTCCCGCACCATTTGGGAACTTTTTGAACACCACAACCTCCAGGACCACACAGACGCTATACTTTTCTACATCAAAAACTGCATGGACAACGTAACTGAAGATGCGGCAGGGAGTATGACATTACCAATTTCAATGACAATAATGTGTCGGTTCACACAGATACCTCCCCAGCAGAGTAACTGAACCGTTTTTTTGCCTTTGAGACTGACAAATCAGACCCAGTCTCAAAACATCCACCACCACCCTGCAGCAGTACACTGAAGCTTCAGGAACATGACGTGAGGCGGATACTGCGGACTGAACGCCAAGAAGGCTGCTAGCCCTGACGGAGTACCTGGGAAGGTTCTCAAAGCCTGTGCTGATGAGCCGACAGGTGTTTTCACAAAGACCTTCAACTCTTCCCTTCAACAATCCATCATCCCATCCTGCCTGAAATCTGCCACCAATATCCCTCTCCCTAAAATGACAACCATTGACAGCCTGAATGATTATAGGCTTGTTGCACTTGCGGCTGTGATCATGAAGTGCTTTGAAAAGTGGGTCGCCCGCCATAATCCTCCTTCAGTTGACACTCACCAGTTTGCCTATAAGGCAAATAGGTCCACTGAGGACACCATCGCCATAGCTCTACACACAGCACTGAGCCACTTCGAGCACCATGGAAACTACGTGAGGATACTTTTCATTGTCTACAGGTCAGCCTTCGCCACTACAATACCGGACATTCTGGCTGAAAAACTCACCCACCTTGGACTATTCTCTTCTATCTGCTAGTGGATTAAAAACTTCTTAACCAACCATTCACAAACTCTTAGACTTGGTCCCCACCTCTCTTCCTTCATTACACTGAGCACCGGCTCCCCTCAAGGCTGTGTACAGAGTCCTCTTCTGTACTCTCTGTACACAGACGACTGTACACCGACCCACCAATCTAACGCCATCATCAAATTTGCCAATGACACCACTGTGGTCGTACTCATCTCAGAGGGGAGAAGTCAGTCTTCAGAGATGAGGTCGACAAACGGTCTTTGTGGTGTTTGGTGAACAATCTCACACTAAACACCACGAAAACTAAAGAAATAATCCTGGACCTTCGCAAACGCAGCACAGATCTGGCCCCACTCCTCATAAATGGAGTATGAATAGACAGGATCCAGTCCTTCAAATTCCTAGGGGTCCACGTCACGGACAAGCTCTCCCGGTCTACCAACGCCACGGCAGTGATGAAGAAGACCCAGAAGTGACTCCATTTCCTGAGGGTACTCAGGAGGAATAACTTGGACTCTAAGCTTCTGGTAACCTTCTATAGAGCCATTGTGGAGAGCTTCCTAGCATACTGCATTACAGTGTGGTATCCTGGAATCACGGGAGTAGATAGAAAAGAAAGGCCATGCAGAGGGTGATAAACACTGCCCAGAAGATCATCGGCTGCTCTCTGCCCTCACTGGATGACATTGCCAGCGCTCGCTACCTCAGCAGAGCCAGGGACATTGTCAGGGACAAATACAACCCATGTCACAACCTTTTACAATTTCAGCAACGATTCTCAATTTTCACCTCCATATTTATTGTTTTAATTGGGAGTACAAATTTGTTACTTTAAAGGGAAAATCTTAAGAAAAATCTTCACAAGTGGAATTTCTGAGGTACTGTATGAATTAAATTCACATTATTAGGGTCAATATCATAAGGAAGTTTATATGCCTGTCTTTGTAAATGCAAAATTTGAAATCATTCAACTAAAAAAAAAATTACAGGTTTACAGAAATTACAATTTTCTTACCGGGAGTTTAAGATGTTTATGCAGCTATATTGCTTCTATTGTCAAAATATATACATTGTTTCGATGCTTCGTATTACTCCAGTACTTGTCACTTTCGAACGAGAAATACAACAATAAAAGGGGGAATTTTGTTTTATTTCGAAATCAAGGCTCCTCACTTCTGCCCAGTCGGAGCACGTTTAACTAGGTTTAGACGGCACCACCCTAGCGAAGATGGCTGCCCGGCTGACCTGGATAAGATAGCTGTGCCCCGAACGAGCAGTCACGTGAACATGAGTTTTTTCACGTTTTATGCAAGATACGTTTTCTTGAATTTCATTCAGAGACGTCAAAATAAATATAGTTTAACGATTTTTCTGTATCTTTTCTCTATTTTGAAATAAATGACTGTATCGCATTCACTTGCGTCATGACGTCCGGCGCATGCAACGGCGCTATTTTGTCATGACGTCATCGTGTCAAGCCGTCGTAAATTTTCAGTCTTTTTGCATTTCATATTTTTATGCGTTATAAGCCGGACCCTCAATTCAGTCATCATTTTTTTGTCTGACAAAAGCTGCTGATATGCGGGTAAATGCGGTAAGTTTTCGTTTAAATTTTAAAGGTTTTCCTATGTTGTCCAAGGCATTCAACTTTTTCATGCTTTTCAGCTGGAGAGATCCTATTTCTTTCACACTTGTTGAAAATGTTGGTTTTGCTTAATAATATTAATCATCCTTCAGTAGTTTTCCCTCATTTGGGCTCGTGGAGACAAAATTATCACAGGTGTCTGAACTTGATTTCAGTCATCGAAAGAGGTCTGAGACAATATCAATTAGTTCAATTGAAAAAATATGTAGTTCTTTATGACACCTAAATACAATTTGCATAAAAATTTGGAACGCTGTGTATAAACGGTATTTGCCCTCCTTCCTGGTTTCTGGGATGTTTTCCTATTTATTACAGACAATTTTCAGTTAGGGTCCATATTCATTACAGTATGGTCGTGGTTCAACTTTCGTGGCTTCACTTAATCGCCGATATTTTTCTGCTGACATTTTTTTACATTTTTAAATGTTTTTACTATTATTTTTTAATTCATTAAAAATGGAAAAATCCACGATCCAACAAGTAGAAGAAACTCCCCTTTCTTCTGCTTGCTACAAGGACCCAGCACTGAAGAATTATTTTTCTCTTATGTTTTTGAAAATGTGCAAATCCACGCTGGATCTCATGAATAGAAACCACTCTTTCTACTAGGATTCAGTACTGAAGAAAATGATATATATTTTTACTATTCATTTTATTCAGGACCAGAACGACTTGCTGTAAAAATGAATTCTGCTGTCTACCAGCTGATTTTGAAGGAGAAAGTCTGGCCCTCAGTTTGTGCGCTCAAACTCCAGCAGTCTCAGACCATGACAACGATCTAAAGCAAACCACTAGGTCAACAATTTTTCATCTCCTGTCGTCCGCTTACAAGTTTCAGCATGAATATTAAGCATTTTAAAAAATTTGGATACTCACCATATTTGCTCGCGTATAAGCCGCTTTTATTATTATGACTGAATCTAAGGTACGGCTTATAGGCGCATGAAAATACGGCATGCAGGAAACTGCAAGTTGACGATGACTATACGACAGTGATGTCGTGACGTCATGGGCATTTATTTCAAAATAAAGAAAATATAAAGCAATTTAAATGCTAAACAAAATGTATTTTGATGTTCATAAATATAATTCAAGACAAATATAATTCAGGGCAAATATAAACCGTATCTTGCATAAAACGTGAAAAAAACACGCGTTCCCGTCACTGCTCACTCGGGGCACTGCCATCTTACCGTAGTTAAAATGAAACTACTGTCATCCCCCTTCAAGAGTGGCGGCTTCAGCCTTAATTGCTCAGTCATTCATATGGAAAGATGGAGCGAAGTTCACCTCTGTGATCAGATGCATGCGAAAATAGTCAAACTTTTTTGGTCTGTTTTTTAAGTTTTAGGCGGGTTTAAAACGCAAATAGTGGTTGGCACAACTTAAAGCCCTGTCTTCACTGCTTTCTCGTCAGACTCTACTACTATGAGTCGGTTTTACGTTTAAATGGGGAACAATACGTTCATGCCTTTTAATATGCATATTTCCTGCATCCCACAATGCACCAAACAACCTAATCACATTCTACCAAAAAAATATTTTAAAAAAGAAACATTTCCGCACAAATGTAGACCTATTTTACAGGACACCATCACTTATTAGAAAGAGTTGGTATGCTATGCGTCATTTGCGAAAGGAATGCGCTACTCTATTACTCTACGGCACCTAAAAAAAACCACCAGCAACATTGTGTTGGAAGTGGGCTAAAGCCCCGTTCATAACTGCAAAACTGCGAACATGAATAGTTTTTATTTCTCACTTTCTCAAAATTTGCTTGATTTTTAGGTTCCGGATGCAATTAAGTTTCAGTACAAGAATCCACCCTTGATTCTACATCCTGCAGGAGTGCGCCAGTTGGAGCTTGTTTGTAGTGGTCTTCCTGAACACCAGTCTGCAAAGGATCTCACCACCGAAACTGAACAGCGGGAGGTAAGTGGGAAAACCAGACGTACCATATTTTAAGACCCTAAGGCAGGGGTGGCCAACCAGTCAGAGACCAAGAGCCACATTTTTTACCGTGTTACCGCAAAGAGCCACATTTTTTACTGTGTTACCGCAAAGAGCCACATCACACACATACCTTTGCTCAGCCAGATTTATTGTAAATGTCACACACCAGCATAGTAATGAAATAAATTGACTCCTACAGTACTAACAGCACAGGCCAGTCATTATCAACAATGAACATTGTGTGCACTGTCTCACACAGACAAACTCTCAGTTCAACCAAGTCCACAAACAAAAATATAATAATTTACAATAGTGTTTTTCTTTTACTATGCATGTTACTTAGTGGGACTTCTGTCATGAAATCAGAGCCTATTTTTGCGCAACATTCGCTCCTTGTGAGCTGTCATTTATTATGAATGGCTTTTATAGCGCGCCCACCACGTGGGTGTACACCTCGCTCTCCTATTGGCTGCTCCCGGGTGAGCACTCTCGCCTTGGTTTGCCTCACAGGGGGTGTGGCTTTTTCAGCCGACGCTCGATCTTTGGGAGACTTTTTGTGTGCGCGACGCTGTTCGTTGTTGCTACTGGTTCACGGAAGCTCTCCCACTCTGTTAAAAACGTTTACTCAAATGACCTTGCTCCTACTGGGAAACTTTGAGGCATTTTCATCCCAAGCACATGCGCATTGGACGAAAATACCGTATTGAACTCAAGCGAAGCGCACACGCAAATAAAAATATAACACAAATACAAACTTTGATATGGACGTAAGAGCCACATGCTACCGGGCAAAGAGCCGCATGCGGCTCGCGAGCCGCGGGTTGGCCACCCCTGCCCTAAGGCTTACTTAAAAGTCTAACATTTTCCCTTACATGGTCGATGCGCCCAATCGGCCGGTGCACCTTGTTTTGTGCACTGAATTAAATTTTTGTATGGCCCTGACCACTTGAGGGACTGGTTTTATTTCTTGCTGGCACACTACTTATTGCGATCAACACGGTGGATGATTGGATTGGGTAACTTTATTCATCCCATATTTGGGAAATTTTGTTGTCACATCAGCAAGAGGATATAGGAAAGGCATTTTACACACAAATAAACAGGTAATAAGTAAGTTGATGCGAGTGCGTGCGTGCGCGCGCGCGAGCGAGTGCGTGCGCACGTGAGTCAGTCAGTGAGTGAGTGAGTGAGTGAGTGAGTGAGTGAGTGAGTGAGTGAGCGAGCGAGCGAGCGAGCGAGCGAGCGAGCGAGCGCGCGTGCGTGCGCGCGTGCGAGTGCGTGCGAGTGCGTGCGCGCGCGAGCGAGTGCGCGCGCGCGCGAGCGAGTGCGCGTGAGCGCGTGCGTGCGCGAGTGAGTGAGCGAGTGAGCGCGTGCGTGCGCGCGTGCGCGCGTGAGCGAGTGAGTGAGCGAGTGAGCGCGTGCGTGCGCGCGTGAGTCAGTGAGTGAGTGAGTGAGTGAGTGAGTGAGTGCGTGCGTGAGTGCGTGAGTGCGTGAGTGCGTGAGTGCGTGAGTGCGTGAGTGCGTGAGTGCGTGCGTGCGTGAGTGCGTGAGTGCGTGAGTGCGTGAGTGCGTGAGTGCGTGAGTGCGTGAGTGCGTGAGTGCGTGAGTGCGTGAGTGCGTGAGTGCGTGAGTGCGTGAGTGCGTGAGTGCGTGAGTGCGTGAGTGCGTGAGTGCGTGAGTGCGTGAGTGCGTGAGTGCGTGAGTGCGTGAGTGCGTGAGTGCGTGAGTGCGTGAGTGCGTGAGTGCGTGAGTGCGTGAGTGCGTGAGTGCGTGAGTGCGTGAGTGCGTGAGTGCGTGAGTGCGTGAGTGCGTGAGTGCGTGAGTGCGTGAGTGCGTGAGTGCGTGAGTGCGTGAGTGCGTGAGTGCGTGAGTGCGTGAGTGCGTGAGTGCGTGAGTGCGTGAGTGCGTGAGTGCGTGAGTGCGTGAGTGCGTGAGTGCGTGAGTGCGTGAGTGCGTGAGTGCGTGAGTGCGTGAGTGCGTGAGTGCGTGAGTGCGTGAGTGCGTGAGTGCGTGAGTGCGTGAGTGCGTGAGTGCGTGAGTGCGTGAGTGCGTGAGTGCGTGAGTGCGTGAGTGCGTGAGTGCGTGAGTGCGTGAGTGCGTGAGTGCGTGAGTGCGTGAGTGCGTGAGTGCGTGAGTGCGTGAGTGCGTGAGTGCGTGAGTGCGTGAGTGCGTGAGTGCGTGAGTGCGTGAGTGCGTGAGTGCGTGCGTGCGTGCGTGCGTGCGTGCGTGCGTGCGTGCGTGAGTGAGTGCGTGAGTGAGTGCGTGAGTGAGTGCGTGAGTGAGTGCGTGAGTGAGTGCGTGAGTGAGTGCGTGAGTGAGTGCGTGAGTGAGTGCGTGAGTGAGTGCGTGAGTGAGTGCGTGAGTGAGTGCGTGAGTGAGTGCGTGAGTGCGTGAGTGAGTGCGTGAGTGAGTGCGTGAGTGAGTGCGTGAGTGAGTGCGTGAGTGAGTGCGTGAGTGAGTGCGTGAGTGAGTGCGTGAGTGAGTGCGTGAGTGAGTGCGTGAGTGAGTGCGTGAGTGAGTGCGTGAGTGAGTGCGTGAGTGAGTGCGTGAGTGAGTGCGTGAGTGAGTGCGTGAGTGAGTGCGTGAGTGAGTGCGTGAGTGAGTGCGTGAGTGAGTGCGTGAGTGAGTGCGTGAGTGCGTGAGTGAGTGCGTGAGTGAGTGAGTGCGTGAGTGAGTGCGTGAGTGAGTGAGTGCGTGAGTGAGTGAGTGCGTGAGTGAGTGAGTGCGTGAGTGAGTGAGTGCGTGAGTGAGTGAGTGCGTGAGTGAGTGAGTGCGTGAGTGAGTGAGTGCGTGAGTGAGTGAGTGCGTGAGTGAGTGAGTGCGTGAGTGAGTGAGTGCGTGAGTGAGTGAGTGCGTGAGTGAGTGCGTGAGTGAGTGCGTGAGTGAGTGCGTGAGTGAGTGCGTGAGTGCGTGAGTGCGTGAGTGCGTGAGTGCGTGAGTGCGTGAGTGCGTGAGTGCGTGAGTGCGTGAGTGCGTGAGTGCGTGAGTGCGTGAGTGCGTGAGTGCGTGAGTGCGTGAGTGCGTGAGTGCGTGAGTGCGTGAGTGCGTGAGTGCGTGAGTGCGTGAGTGCGTGAGTGCGTGAGTGCGTGAGTGCGTGAGTGCGTGAGTGCGTGAGTGCGTGAGTGCGTGAGTGCGTGAGTGCGTGAGTGCGTGAGTGCGTGAGTGCGTGAGTGCGTGAGTGCGTGAGTGCGTGAGTGCGTGAGTGCGTGAGTGCGTGAGTGCGTGAGTGCGTGAGTGCGTGAGTGCGTGAGTGCGTGAGTGCGTGAGTGCGTGAGTGCGTCAGTGCGTGAGTGCGTGAGTGCGTGAGTGCGTGAGTGCGTGAGTGCGTGAGTGCGTGAGTGCGTGAGTGCGTGAGTGCGTGAGTGCGTGAGTGCGTGAGTGCGTGAGTGCGTGAGTGCGTGAGTGCGTGAGTGCGTGAGTGCGTGAGTGCGTGAGTGCGTGAGTGCGTGAGTGCGTGAGTGCGTGAGTGCGTGAGTGCGTGAGTGCGTGAGTGCGTGAGTGCGTGCGTGAGTGAGTGCGTGAGTGAGTGCGTGAGTGAGTGCGTGAGTGAGTGCGTGAGTGCGTGCGTGAGTGAGTGCGTGAGTGAGTGCGTGAGTGAGTGCGTGAGTGAGTGCGTGAGTGAGTGCGTGAGTGAGTGCGTGAGTGAGTGCGTGAGTGAGTGCGTGAGTGAGTGCGTGAGTGAGTGCGTGAGTGAGTGCGTGAGTGAGTGCGTGAGTGAGTGCGTGAGTGAGTGCGTGAGTGAGTGCGTGAGTGAGTGCGTGAGTGAGTGCGTGAGTGAGTGCGTGCGTGAGTGAGTGAGTGCGTGAGTGAGTGAGTGCGTGAGTGAGTGAGTGCGTGAGTGAGTGAGTGCGTGAGTGAGTGAGTGCGTGAGTGAGTGAGTGCGTGAGTGAGTGAGTGCGTGAGTGAGTGCGTGAGTGAGTGCGTGAGTGAGTGCGTGAGTGCGTGAGTGAGTGCGTGAGTGCGTGCGTGAGTGCGTGCGTGAGTGCGTGAGTGAGTGCGTGAGTGAGTGAGTGCGTGAGTGAGTGCGTGAGTGAGTGAGTGAGTGCGTGAGTGAGTGAGTGCGTGAGTGAGTGCGTGCGTGAGTGCGTGCGTGAGTGAGTGCGTGCGTGAGTGCGTGCGTGAGTGAGTGCGTGCGTGAGTGCGTGCGTGAGTGAGTGCGTGCGTGAGTGAGTGCGTGAGTGAGTGCGTGCGTGAGTGAGTGCGTGAGTGAGTGAGTGCGTGAGTGAGTGCGTGAGTGAGTGAGTGCGTGAGTGAGTGCGTGAGTGAGTGAGTGCGTGAGTGAGTGCGTGAGTGAGTGCGTGAGTGAGTGCGTGAGTGAGTGAGTGCGTGAGTGAGTGCGTGAGTGCGTGAGTGAGTGCGTGAGTGCGTGAGTGAGTGCGTGAGTGCGTGAGTGAGTGAGTGAGTGAGTGAGTGCGTGAGTGAGTGAGTGAGTGCGTGAGTGAGTGAGTGAGTGCGTGCGTGAGTGCGTGAGTGAGTGCGTGAGTGAGTGCGTGAGTGAGTGCGTGAGTGAGTGCGTGAGTGAGTGCGTGAGTGAGTGCGTGAGTGAGTGCGTGAGTGAGTGCGTGAGTGAGTGCGTGAGTGAGTGCGTGAGTGAGTGCGTGAGTGAGTGCGTGAGTGAGTGCGTGCGTGAGTGCGTGAGTGCGTGAGTGCGTGAGTGCGTGAGTGCGTGAGTGCGTGAGTGAGTGCGTGAGTGCGTGAGTGCGTGAGTGAGTGCGTGAGTGCGTGAGTGAGTGCGTGAGTGCGTGAGTGCGTGAGTGAGTGCGTGAGTGAGTGCGTGAGTGCGTGAGTGCGTGCGTGAGTGCGTGAGTGAGTGAGTGAGTGAGTGAGTGAGTGCGTGAGTGCGTGAGTGCGTGAGTGCGTGAGTGCGTGAGTGCGTGAGTGCGTGAGTGAGTGAGTGAGTGAGTGAGTGAGTGCGTGAGTGCGTGAGTGCGTGAGTGCGTGAGTGCGTGAGTGCGTGAGTGCGTGAGTGCGTGAGTGCGTGAGTGCGTGAGTGCGTGAGTGCGTGAGTGCGTGAGTGCGTGAGTGCGTGAGTGCGTGAGTGCGTGAGTGGGTGAGTGGGTGAGTGAGTGCGTGAGTGGGTGAGTGGGTGAGTGGGTGAGTGGGTGCGTGGGTGCGTGGGTGCGTGGGTGCGTGGGTGCGTGAGTGAGTGAGTGAGTGCGTGAGTGGGTGCGTGAGTGAGTGAGTGCGTGAGTGAGTGCGTGCGTGCGTGAGTGCGTGCGTGCGTGAGTGCGTGAGTGCGTGCGTGAGTGCGTGAGTGCGTGAGTGAGTGAGTGCGTGAGTGAGTGCGTGAGTGAGTGCGTGAGTGAGTGCGTGAGTGAGTGCGTGCGTGAGTGAGTGCGTGAGTGCGTGAGTGCGTGAGTGCGTGAGTGCGTGAGTGCGTGAGTGCGTGCGTGAGTGCGTGAGTGCGTGAGTGCGTGAGTGAGTGCGTGAGTGAGTGCGTGAGTGCGTGAGTGCGTGAGTGCGTGCGTGAGTGCGTGAGTGCGTGAGTGCGTGAGTGAGTGCGTGAGTGAGTGCGTGAGTGAGTGCGTGAGTGAGTGCGTGAGTGAGTGCGTGAGTGAGTGCGTGAGTGAGTGCGTGAGTGAGTGAGTGCGTGAGTGAGTGCGTGAGTGCGTGAGTGAGTGAGTGCGTGAGTGAGTGAGTGCGTGAGTGAGTGAGTGCGTGAGTGAGTGCGTGAGTGAGTGCGTGAGTGAGTGAGTGAGTGCGTGAGTGAGTGCGTGAGTGAGTGCGTGAGTGAGTGCGTGAGTGAGTGCGTGAGTGAGTGCGTGAGTGAGTGCGTGAGTGAGTGCGTGAGTGAGTGCGTGAGTGAGTGCGTGCGTGAGTGCGTGCGTGAGTGCGTGAGTGCGTGCGTGAGTGCGTGAGTGCGTGCGTGAGTGCGTGCGTGAGTGCGTGCGTGAGTGCGTGAGTGCGTGCGTGAGTGCGTGAGTGAGTGCGTGAGTGAGTGCGTGAGTGAGTGCGTGAGTGAGTGCGTGAGTGAGTGAGTGAGTGAGTGCGTGAGTGAGTGCGTGAGTGAGTGCGTGAGTGAGTGCGTGAGTGAGTGCGTGAGTGAGTGCGTGAGTGAGTGAGTGCGTGAGTGAGTGCGTGAGTGAGTGCGTGAGTGAGTGCGTGAGTGAGTGCGTGAGTGAGTGCGTGAGTGAGTGCGTGAGTGCGTGAGTGAGTGCGTGAGTGCGTGAGTGAGTGCGTGAGTGAGTGAGTGAGTGAGTGCGTGAGTGAGTGCGTGAGTGAGTGCGTGAGTGAGTGCGTGAGTGAGTGCGTGAGTGAGTGCGTGAGTGAGTGCGTGAGTGAGTGCGTGAGTGAGTGCGTGAGTGAGTGCGTGAGTGAGTGCGTGAGTGAGTGCGTGAGTGAGTGCGTGAGTGAGTGCGTGCGTGAGTGCGTGCGTGAGTGCGTGAGTGCGTGAGTGCGTGAGTGCGTGCGTGAGTGCGTGCGTGAGTGCGTGCGTGAGTGCGTGAGTGCGTGCGTGAGTGCGTGAGTGAGTGCGTGAGTGAGTGCGTGAGTGAGTGCGTGAGTGAGTGCGTGAGTGAGTGCGTGAGTGAGTGCGTGAGTGAGTGCGTGAGTGAGTGCGTGAGTGAGTGCGTGAGTGAGTGCGTGAGTGAGTGCGTGAGTGAGTGCGTGAGTGAGTGCGTGAGTGAGTGCGTGAGTGAGTGCGTGAGTGAGTGAGTGCGTGAGTGAGTGCGTGAGTGAGTGCGTGAGTGAGTGCGTGAGTGAGTGCGTGAGTGAGTGCGTGAGTGAGTGCGTGAGTGAGTGCGTGAGTGAGTGCGTGAGTGAGTGCGTGAGTGAGTGCGTGAGTGAGTGCGTGAGTGAGTGAGTGAGTGAGTGAGTGAGTGAGTGAGTGAGTGAGTGCGTGAGTGAGTGAGTGAGTGCGTGAGTGCGTGAGTGAGTGAGTGAGTGAGTGAGTGAGTGAGTGAGTGAGTGAGTGAGTGAGTGAGTGCGTGAGTGAGTGAGTGCGTGAGTGAGTGCGTGAGTGAGTGCGTGAGTGAGTGCGTGAGTGAGTGCGTGAGTGAGTGCGTGAGTGAGTGCGTGAGTGAGTGCGTGAGTGAGTGCGTGAGTGAGTGCGTGAGTGCGTGAGTGAGTGCGTGAGTGAGTGCGTGAGTGAGTGCGTGAGTGAGTGCGTGAGTGAGTGCGTGAGTGAGTGCGTGAGTGAGTGAGTGCGTGAGTGAGTGCGTGAGTGAGTGCGTGAGTGAGTGCGTGAGTGAGTGCGTGAGTGAGTGCGTGAGTGAGTGCGTGAGTGAGTGCGTGAGTGAGTGCGTGAGTGAGTGCGTGAGTGAGTGCGTGAGTGAGTGCGTGAGTGAGTGCGTGAGTGAGTGCGTGAGTGAGTGCGTGAGTGAGTGCGTGAGTGAGTGCGTGAGTGAGTGCGTGAGTGAGTGCGTGAGTGAGTGCGTGAGTGAGTGCGTGAGTGAGTGCGTGAGTGAGTGCGTGAGTGAGTGCGTGAGTGAGTGCGTGAGTGAGTGAGTGCGTGAGTGAGTGAGTGAGTGAGTGAGTGAGTGAGTGAGTGAGTGAGTGAGTGAGTGAGTGAGTGAGTGAGTGAGTGAGTGCGTGAGTGAGTGCGTGAGTGAGTGAGTGCGTGCGTGAGTGAGTGAGTGAGTGAGTGAGTGAGTGAGTGCGTGCGTGAGTGAGTGCGTGAGTGAGTGCGTGAGTGAGTGCGTGAGTGAGTGCGTGAGTGAGTGCGTGAGTGAGTGCGTGAGTGCGTGAGTGAGTGCGTGAGTGAGTGCGTGAGTGAGTGCGTGAGTGAGTGCGTGAGTGAGTGCGTGAGTGAGTGAGTGAGTGCGTGAGTGAGTGCGTGAGTGAGTGCGTGAGTGAGTGCGTGAGTGAGTGCGTGAGTGAGTGCGTGAGTGAGTGCGTGAGTGAGTGCGTGAGTGAGTGCGTGAGTGAGTGCGTGAGTGAGTGCGTGAGTGAGTGCGTGAGTGAGTGCGTGAGTGAGTGCGTGAGTGAGTGCGTGAGTGAGTGCGTGAGTGAGTGCGTGAGTGAGTGCGTGAGTGAGTGCGTGAGTGAGTGCGTGAGTGAGTGCGTGAGTGAGTGCGTGAGTGAGTGCGTGAGTGAGTGCGTGAGTGAGTGCGTGAGTGAGTGAGTGCGTGAGTGAGTGAGTGAGTGAGTGAGTGAGTGAGTGAGTGAGTGAGTGAGTGAGTGAGTGAGTGAGTGAGTGAGTGAGTGAGTGAGTGCGTGAGTGCGTGAGTGAGTGCGTGAGTGAGTGCGTGAGTGAGTGCGTGAGTGAGTGAGTGCGTGAGTGAGTGAGTGCGTGAGTGAGTGCGTGAGTGAGTGCGTGAGTGAGTGAGTGAGTGAGTGAGTGAGTGAGTGCGTGAGTGAGTGCGTGAGTGAGTGCGTGAGTGAGTGCGTGAGTGAGTGCGTGAGTGAGTGCGTGAGTGAGTGCGTGAGTGAGTGAGTGAGTGCGTGCGTGAGTGAGTGCGTGAGTGAGTGCGTGAGTGAGTGCGTGAGTGCGTGAGTGAGTGCGTGAGTGAGTGCGTGAGTGAGTGAGTGAGTGAGTGAGTGAGTGAGTGAGTGCGTGAGTGAGTGAGTGAGTGAGTGAGTGAGTGAGTGCGTGAGTGCGTGAGTGAGTGCGTGAGTGAGTGAGTGAGTGAGTGAGTGAGTGAGTGCGTGAGTGAGTGAGTGCGTGAGTGAGTGCGTGCGTGAGTGCGTGCGTGCGTGAGTGAGTGAGTGCGTGAGTGAGTGAGTGAGTGAGTGCGTGAGTGAGTGCGTGAGTGAGTGCGTGATTGAGTGCGTGAGTGAGTGCGTGCGTGAGTGAGTGCGTGAGTGAGTGAGTGAGTGCGTGAGTGAGTGCGTGAGTGCGTGCGTGCGCGCATGCGAGCGCACGTACGTACGTATGCGTGCGCGCGTACGTACGTGTGTGTGCACGCGTACGTACGTGTGCGTGCGTGCGTACGTACGTGTGCGTGCGTACGTACGTGTGCGTGCGTACGTACGTGTGCGTGCGTACGTACGTGTGCGTGCGTACGTACGTGTGCGTGCGTACGTACGTGTGCGTGCGTACGTACGTGTGCGTGCGTACGTACGTGTGCGTGCGTACGTACGTGTGCGTGCGTACGTACGTGTGCGTGCGTGCGTACGTACGTGTGCGTGCGTGCGTACGTGTGCGTGCGTGCGTACGTGTGCGTGCGTGCGTACGTGTGCGTGCGTGCGTACGTGTGCGTGCGTGCGTACGTGTGCGTGCGTGCGTGCGTACGTACGTGTGCGTGTGTACGTTTGCGTGCGTACGTACGTTTGCGTGCGTACGTACGTTTGCGTGCGTACGTACGTTTGCGTGCGTACGTACGTGTGCGAGCGTACGTACGTGTGCGAGCGTACGTACGTGTGCGTGCGTGCGTGTGCGTGCGTGTGCGTGCGTGCGTGCGTGCGTGCGTGTGCGTGCGTGCGTACGTGTGCGCGCGTACGTACGTGTGCGTGTGTGCGTTCGTACGTACTAGTTTGTGCGTGCGTGCGTACATACGTGTGCTTGCGTACGAGTGCGTACGTACGCGTGCGTGCGTACGTACGCGTGCGTGCGTACGTACGCGTGCGTGCGTACGCGTGCGTATGTACGTGTGCGCGCGCGCGCACACGCACGTACGCGCGCGCTCACGCACGTACGCACACGTACGCGCGCGCACACGCACGTACGCACACGTACGCGCGCGCACACGCACGTACGTGTGCGTGCGTACGTACGTGTGCGTGCGTACGTACGTATGCGTGCGCGCGTACGTACGTGTGTGTGCACGCGTACGTACGTGTGCGTGCGCGCGTACGTGTGTGTGCACGCGTACGTACGTGTGCGTGTGTGCGTTCGTACGTACTAGTTTGTGCGTGCGTGCGAACATACGTGTGCGTGCGTACGTATGTGTGCGTGCGCGCGCACACGCACGTACGCGCACGTACGCGCGCGCACGCACGTACGCGCACATGTACGTATGCACGCACGCACACGTACGCGCGCATGCACACGTACGCGCGCATGCACACGTACGTGCGCACGCGTACGTACGTGTGCATGCGCGCGTACTTACGTGTGTGTGCACGCGTACGTACGTGTATGTGTGTGCGTACGTACGTGTGTGTGCGTACGTACGTGTGTGTGTGCGTACGTACGTATGTGTGGGTACGTACGTGTGTGTGTGTGTGTGTGTGTGTGTGTGTGTGCGCGTACGCGTATGTACGTGTCAAGAAGCTCCTTGGAAATGATGCCGGCTTTGGCAAAAGCTTGAACAACCATGCAAGCAGGCACGTTCGCCCAGGCGGCCACAATCCACTCGCAAATCGTAGCGTAAGAAGCCCAGCGCTGTCTGCCATCCTTCGTGAAACTGTGATCGCCAGCGATCATCCACTGCTCCCACACCGCTCGTAACTTAGCTTTGAAAGCCTGGTTGATGCCCATGTCGAGTGGCTGCAGTTCTTTGGTCAATTCTCCAGGAATGACGGCAAGCTCCGAGTTCATTTTCATGACTTGGTTTTTCACTGGTGTCGTGAAATGAGCACGCATGGGTCACAAATCAAACATGACGCCGACCGGTGAAAAAATCCATCCAGTCCCTTGACCTACACCTCACGTAGCCATTCCCTCATTTTCTCATCGTCCATCCAGCCCTTCGGATTCACCTTCACGATGACGCCGGCTGGAAACTTTTCTTTCGACAGCGTCTTTCGCTTACAATCACCATTGGTGGTAGCTTCTGCCCATTAACATGGCTAGCGAGAACTACAGTAAAAGCTGACTTCTCGTGCCCCGCTGTTTGTATCGCCACCGTGCTGGTCCCCTTCTCGACAGTGGTTTATCGGGATGTCGAAAGTCAGCGGTACCTCGTCCATGTTCGTTATGTGGTTTGGCTGTATAAGTTTGTTTGCAATCCTCTTGGTGCAGTGGGTGCGGAAAACGGCCAGCTTGTCAATGTAGTCCGCCGGCAGATCGCAACTCCCTCGTGTAATGTTTCTCTGGTCGCAACTCCCTCTTGTAATGTCTCTGCGAGCACTGGGCGGAGCGTTGCATTTTTCCAGTGTTTTTTCCCCCCGTTAGTCATTGCGAATGGCAAGGCGATCGCTAATACGAGAGTTATTTATAATACTCGTTGGCAAGTGGTTGTGCGTTATCCTATTGTGAGGACATCTGTGTGCATAATTTTCTGAATATTTTGAAGGGAGTACAAAAGCAAACTACCATCGATAGGTTGCATCTGGTGGAGGCAGGGGCAAACAGAGCCTATTTGCCTAGGTATAAAGGTAGGAAAATGGTATAAAGGTAGAAAGGTATAAAAATGTAAAACAAAATTAGAATTACATTTAGTGTAAGGTTAGATTAAACATTCATGAGTGTGTGTGTTTATAAATTGCTTGAATTTGACCATGATAAAGGTGTAGCAACCCCTTGCGCGATGAGAGAAAAACACAGTCGGCCTGAATTCAGCACTTGATTGTTTCAAATGAAAACCTACACCCACTGTGGATCTGTGTGGAATAATTGCCTAACACAATTTTATGCTTTAATTATCTGACAAATGACTTCATAGTTGGGCAGGCATTCCTAATTTGGAAATTTGGCAGGCCTAATTATTCCAGCAGTTTTCCAATATATGGTGTGATAAGAGTTTATCAGTAGCACTACATACCAAATGATTTAATGAGATTATCAAATTTACTGTCTTTAATTCTCATTCTTGATGTTTTAAACAGTGGCTTCAGGATGTCATCGCTCTCCAGTGCAGCATTCTGCGACACTTGTCGACCAAGAAAAATACATCTGCATTGTCATCACAGGACTCGGATAATAATGTTATATGTAAATCAAGTACAACACCAGTGGATATAAGAATTCAACCTTCTGAACAAATACCTCCTACTTATGGTGACCGTAAACCCTGCGGCCCACATGATGACCATGAGTGGTCCACCTCAACACAGGACACTGTTGCGCAACAGGTTGATTCGAATTGTAGTAAACACAATGGACCTTTCCCAGGGGAGTCTCACCCTCCCGAGGCAAACGGGCCATTAGACTGTAGCAGTAGCAGAGAGTCCGAAGATTGTGAGCACTCAGTCTCTCAGCACAGACTTAAGCCCTGTGCCAACATCCCTGACTCAGTTTCTGCCTCTGACATGATAAACCACATTGGAACTGAAACACACAAGAAGAAGCCTGAGAGCTCTAAAGCTCACACTCTAAAACTTCTTTCCCTACCTACAACAGCGTGCTCAGAAGACAACCAGAACCATACGGGCAAGGCTGAGCTCCTGAGTGAGTATGTGGGCAACAACATTAAATCGTGTGTCTCCATTACCAGCCAAGAACGAGATACGAGCAACATTGAATCATCATCACCAACTTCAGGTATGTACTATGGCAAGGTTTTAAATAGTTTCCTTTAGAGCATCGACCCTCAATCACCGGCCTGATGGCCGGTCAGTATTGGCCCACGAGCCACCCGCTCCCAGTCCTTCAGAAAAATATAAATATAAACCTATTAAATCTGTGCATTCGAGGGACTGATAACGCACAAGTGTGGAGATCATAAGCCACCGGTATGTTGCAGTGGCAGATTACAAAGACTCCAAATCAATCACACCCTAAATTACAACAGGAATGTCACACGTTCATTCAAGAGCTTTTTATTGGACAACAAAGTGCTGCAGGTTGAAACAACAAAATGGTTTTGTTGGGATTTTTCTTTAAATGACGCTTGCGCAAACTCCTATTTCTGTCGAGATGGCTCTTTTATTGCTCTTATTTTTAAAATGAGGTGCGTTACGGTTCACATCGGAAATTAGTCTTCCTAACATTAACTTCAATTACGCTGCAGTGACGGAAAGGAGATCCAGTAGTACCGCGACACACAAGTGCCCCGACATATGAGAATTCTGAGATACGAGTAACATTTTGAGCAAATATGTACCTTGAGATGCGAGACAAATTTTGATAAACGAATAGACAGCGGACGCTAGAGGCTGCTCTGATCATAAGAACATCATGGGCACTGTCTGTCTCCCAGGAACTTCCCCGTGTAATGTCTCTTTGGTCGCAACTCCCTCGTGTAATATCTCTGCGAGCACTGGGTTGAGTGTTGCATTTTTTCAGTGAATTTTTTTTCTCCCCATTAGCCATTGCTAATGGCGAGGCGATCACTAATACAAGAGTTGCTTATACTTCTCATTGGCAAGTGGTTGTGCGTTATCTTATTGTGAGGACATTTGTGTGCATCATTTTGGAAATATTTTGAAAGGAATACAAAGCAAACAACGCTCAACGGGTTCCTTTTAGTTGCATGTGAACGTCAAGATGGAGGTGGCTAAATAGAGCCAGGAGAAGAAAGGTATAAACATTAAAAATTAGAATTAAGTTTAGTGTAAGGTTAGAACTTATTTTTGAGTGTCTCTGCATCGTAATCCAAGTTCATTTAAATTTGTTATTCTACGAGTGCGTTGCCGTGCAGTAAGGGTGGAGGTGGGGCAAATGAGCCAAGCTGCGAGAAGAAATGTACTAAAATTTAAAACAAAATTAGAATCAAGCATACTGAGACAACCAGCCATGCACACTCAGTTACCAAGGCACAAATTTGAGTGTTCAACCAGCCTGTCATGCATGTTTTTGAGAGAAAACCCACACAAGCGCAGAAAAAGTTATCAAGGCTGATTTTTAAACGATCGACTGCGATGTGGTGTCATAGTAAGCGCTACACACACAACAAGGCTTCTCGCATCTGGGCAGTCTAGGACGGGTGCGCCCTTGGTAAGATGGCAGTGCCCTGAGCGATTAGTGACAGGCACAAGTGAGATTTTACATTTTGTACAACATACAGTTTATTTTTTTATTGAATTTCATTCATAGATGTAAAAAAGATGTCGTTTTATCGGTTTCTTTTCTCTATTTTGAAATAAATGGCCGTGTTGCCCGCCTTGTCTCGCGTGATCTTACTTCGCTGTTTTTTGATTATCGCGGCCATCTGATCTACATTATCTGTGATATTTGAGGGATGACTTTACCTGTACAGTACATTTAACAATGCACTCGAGCGGTGCACCGCTCGAATATTCAACAGTTCTGTTGTACAATGAAACACTTCTCCTTATGGGTAAATACTACAAAGTGGTAATGTGAAATCATGACAGTCTTGGCCACTAAACTGAATAAATGATTGATACTAATTACCTTGCCAAAACTTTGTTATTAAAGCGATATGATTCAAAGCAAGAGGGAAACAACAGTACTGTTTAGTAAAAAAAAATATCGGTTATATAAACATTTTTATAGCATTACAAATATTCAGAATCTCGCCATATCAACCGTTGTTGAAAAGTTAAAATGCAATAATTTACCAAAAATTTGATGTAACATATTACAGGTTTCATACAAATTAAATGTGATTTTTCAACCTTATGCTCTGCAGTTAAATTATCTTTAATGCTACAAATGTTAACGATCTCAAACTCCTCTCAAATGAGATTTTTTTTCATTGATTTGATGCAATCGCAAACCCAATCCGTCTTAGTATTGTCTGCAGATGTGAAGTCTAGTTTGGTATCAGCAGACCCTGGTATATCAATTTCACTCTCCTCAATCTCTAATCTCTGCAGTAAAGATTGCATTGATGATAACAGGGGCATGTGCATTCTTTGTCGTTGTGCTGTTCTGCGAGCCGAATCAGAAATGTTAAATTTTTGTTTTCCTGTGTATATATTTTAGAGATCGAGCTCGGCAAGCTTGATATAGAGATGATCAAGTTATTGGCATGGCAGAGGATCCAGCAGCTATTCCCCTGTAAAGACCCTAGTCCTCTACCTACAGACATCAAAGATGCTCCCAAACCCCCTAAATCTTTCCCTGACTGTAAGATTTCAGCTTTGGCATTTCATACGAATATTGCAAAGTTCTGATCATAAACATGTTTTTTTTTTGCAGATCAGAAGAAGCTGAAGGCTCGAGCAGTTTTCTACCCACTGACAGGAAAAGGAATTGCTGTTACCATGTGCTATAGGACATTGTACATAGGATCTGGTAAGACCCAATCAATTGATCGCAGTGTCATACTAATATGACAGTATTTCAATAAACCACCAATTAAAATTTGATCAATGGTCGTTCTTAAATGAACCACTCAAAAACTGTATTAAAATGGCAGTAAAGTACGTATTTTTAAATCAATGCATTAGAATTTCAAAGCTAGTTAAGTGCCAAACTTTAGAGGTGAAAAGCGTAATGTCATTTTCTTTTTCTGTCAATTAGAGCTCAACAAAAGCATTGCTCCAAAATGACTGTCATCCTTTTTTGCGCATAGCACGTTCCAAGTTTGATGTCATTGATTTAAAAATATTTTTTTTGGAGGGGGTGGGTGGGCAATTAGAATTATAATAATTACAGTCATTTGAAAGCTATCAAACGTCCGGCCGGGACCAAACGTCCGGCCAGGACGCGTTCAGTCCCGGAACAAATTAAGCTCGTATCTCTAGGTACCACTGTAATGTGATCTTTCAACATTTGCGGCATAAGTACATCGCGTTCTTTTATCTTAAGTATTTAAAAAGTTCAGAAAAATCTCAAAATGGATGAAGGGATTAAAAAAAGAGTGCTGAATTGGGTGA
The DNA here is from genome assembly GCF_051989575.1 of Stigmatopora nigra. Lineage (NCBI taxonomy): Eukaryota > Metazoa > Chordata > Actinopteri > Syngnathiformes > Syngnathidae > Stigmatopora > Stigmatopora nigra. The sequence continues at coordinate 14,358,664 of NC_135515.1, forward strand.
CACAACGATGCAGTTATATTTTACTGTCAAAGAAGAATGACTGAGAAGGATGACATCTTGGCATTTCCTGGTTTCTTTTGGTAATATTTTGAATGGTGCACATTTCCTTTGTATTTTGACTCGCTATTGAAAGAACATCTTTCTAAATATTGACGTTCCTTGTATTTTCTTTTTTTCACCAATAGAAAATGTGCTTCGGTTCAAAGGACGCCCTGCAATGTTTGTGCTAGCGTGACACTCACATTGGCATGCATGCTTGCGTGCTAGCGTATGTTTGAAAAAAAAGGCAACAGGAGCAAAACTGAGTTTTATTTAGTTTTATTTTAATGTGTGTCCGTAATGTGTGTCCGTGATAATATAAGTCACAGCATTCCAATTCTACAAATCTGTCAAAGTCCTCATTTTCTGTATGCGACATAAAGAGTTGGGCAAGTTTGTCAACAATGCGGGGTTCCATCTCATTCCAATAGTGATGATTCCAGCTTTAACGAAAGCTCAAACTTCAGTGCTCACCAGCATTTTGGCCCAGGCATTGACAATCCATACCCAATCGTCACGTAACGTGTGCGAGCGACGCTGCCTGCCAGTCTTTATATAGAACTATTATTTTTGCCCTCTGACATTCATTTCCCAAGCCGTTCGCAACGCTGTTTCTCCTCGCTGTTATATCGTGTTCGATCCATGGCTTCAGTCCATTTTCCAAGCCTTTAAACCTGCATTCTGTTGTCATTCACGTCAGGCCTTTAATCTGTATAGCTCTATCGTATTGAGAGTGTATAGAAGAGTGCTTTTGAGGGTTAAAAAAGGGTAGAAGGGCTGTAAAACATGAAAAACAAGAGTGTACAGAGCTACTGCCACTGGCTCCCCCTTGAACGGCGCCACCTTGGCTCCATCTTGGCTTCATCAACAGATTTTCCATGCATGAAGCCTGACTGTGAAGTGTCTTGTAAGAAGAATTCAGCTGCCTGCAAGTCTAGGAGCTAGGTGATATTACTGTACAGGAGAGAGCTGATGTGCAATGGGGACCCCTAGGAAAAATAAAAGAAAACTCTGGAGACCCAAAATATGCTAACATGACAAAGATTGCACTGGACATACTTCTGATTCCTCACAGCAATGCCACATGTGCGTGTGCTTTCAGTGCTGTGAGGAAGATCAGGACAGGACTCAGGATGTCACAGGACTCAGGATGTCAATGGGACCAAGCACACTTAAGGCCATGTGCTTGGTAAAGATGGACATGCAACTGGAAGGATCAGCTTGCTATAACAGAAATATTCAAGCGAGGAGTCAAAAGAGGCAAAGCATGCAACTTAGAAAATTTATAGAACTAAGAAAATTTATTAAATTTGCATCTGCTTTAAAATGTGTGTCTTTCCTTAATTATTTTTGTATTGAAAATGTTGATTGCCACAAATATTTTGACTGATTGCATTCACATAAATTTCGTGGTATAAAGTTCTCAATAATCATAATGTTGATTGCAGCTTTTTTTAAATATGTGATGAAATTAGAAAAAGAAACGACTCTAAAATTAGAACTTGTTCTCTTAAACGCCACCAGGAAAAAAATCTGCCAAAATCTAAAAATTCTCTTTTCCGATTCTGAGATTGGATTTTCGGTGTTTGGCAGCTCTGTAAATCAGACTTTGAGATATTATAATGATGAATTAGACTGTGAGATTGTTAGACCATTTGAGAATTGTGTTCGTCTTGGTAGTAGTTTGTATTACCAGGTTTCCATACCATATGTTGTAAATAAATGTTTTGTTATGGTGACATGTTCATCATTTGCCATCTACCGGTGCGATCCTTAGTGTGAGCGCAGAAAAACTTAAGTCACAAATTATGGGTACGCACTATACACAAATGTGTTATACTCAAACTAATACGATATACAGTTGTACCTCTACTTACAAATTTAATTGGTGACGGACCTTTTTTCATAACTTGTAAATTTTGTAACTAGAAGTGTACGTTTTATGTAAATTCTCTAATTCCCTCACAGTTCTCACACAACCACGAACAAAATCCATTAAATTGGTCAAGTGTCCCAATTTGTATGAAACATGAGGAAACACCAAAATGAGAGAAAATTATTAGGAAATAATTTATTGATGTCTTAAAATGAGTAATACATGAAAATGTGCTCTGTACCGCTAAAATAGTTCCCTCCAGGATCCGTTATTATGGGAGACGTATACCCATGTTTTTCCGCCAGATGGCGGCAATAGCCCGTTCTACCAGGGCCGAAAGCTGTCCACTTTGTACCACATTTAAGACTTTTTCGTGTGCCCTGTGCGTGTGTCTGTGTGTGAGAAAATGTGCCGCGTTGTATTAGTACGGTTATTAACCACTTAATAGGGGAATTGGAATCTATAATAAGGGGAGCATTTAGCCGTGGTGGACAGTTATGCAAGAGAGAATCTTGAAACATGGATAGTGTTTTTTGTAAGACAGCTGATTGACGTGAATTGAATGCTTTTATGTTCATTATATGAGATTGAAGGAGAGCCCAAAAGAGGGTAGCGATGCTTATGGTGAGAATCAATTCATACGCGACAATATTTTCAAAATACAATAACGGATAAGGAAATGCCTTTATTTTTGGGGGATTTTGTAACTTGGATCTTTTTCATATCTTGAGTCACTCATTTACATATATCTAGAGGAATTTGTAACTAGAGGTATGACTGTATACAAAAAAATGTAAATTCTTTAAAAACCGTACTCGCAGTAAAATAGTTCCTCTGTGCTTGATATGAATTTTAAAAAAATGTTAATGGGACTTTGAGTTCAAGTCCGTAAAGGGTAGGCCCCTTTTAGCGGGGTACAGCTTCGTGGTCAGGATGAAACTGGTTACTCATCCAGTATATACGGAGAGGCGGTGTGGCCACATCGACCTCGACTTGCTGTGGCTTAGTTCAGCAACAGGGAGGCTGCGGTTTGTTAAGCGTGCAGAAGTGGCGTGCACGCCCCATCCTTGATACACTGGCTTAGATGAAGCTGGACATTGAGAAGGCATTTTCAACGGAGATGTAAAATTCAAACAAAGCTGGAATTGACTCGTTATTTTTTCTCCACCTAGGTATAACATACACGATCAGAAACGCATCCCACTGGCAACAAAAAAGGCTTGGCGCAGTGTTTCGCAGCTATTTACAGTTTTTGCCACGCCCATTCTCCCTCTTTGGTATTTGTTCCTTCAGCATATAGAACCACAATTTGGATTGGATAACTATTCATCCTATATTCGGGAAATGTTGTTGTCACAGTAGCAACAGGGTGAGAATGCAGATATTGGAAAGGCATCTTAGACCTAGATCAGTAATAAGTAAGTTAATAAATACATGAATAAATAAGCTTTTTGCATATATGCATACATGTATATATCAATGCATACACAGAAGTAAACATGGTAGGTCTTAACACTCAGCTCTTTGTTTAGTTAAAGAGCCTGACAGCTGATTAGAGGAAGGATCTGCGGAAGCGCTTCTTCATGCAATGAGGGTGCAGCAGTCTATTGCTGAAAGAGCTTCAAAGTGACTCCACAGACTCATGCAGGGGTGGGAGGTGCTGTCTATGATGGATATCATCCTGGTCAGTATCCTCCGCTCTCTCACTTCTTCCACAGAGTTCAAAGGAAAGCCCAGAACAGAGCTGGCCCTCCTGACCAGCTTATTAAGCCTGATTATTCAGATACCACCACAGTGTTGTAAGAAGTCCTTGGCAGTGTCCTGCTCACTCCAAAGGACCGTAATCACCTCAGTAGGTAGAGGCGGCTCTGGCCCCTTTTATATAAGACATCTATGTTTGTGGACCTGTCTAGTTTGTTGATGAGGTGAACACCCAGGTGTTTAAAATTCTCCACAATTTCAATGTCTTGCCATGGATGTTCACCTGAGTGATCTGTTGAGGATTCCTCCGAAAATCGATGACCATTTCCTTCGTCTTACTGGTGTTAAAGTAGAGGTGGTTTTGCCTACACCAGTCAACCAACGCTGTGATGACTCACCTGTACTCTAGGTCGTTCCCGTCCATCACCCGTCCAACAATAGCGGTGTCGTCAGAAAACTTCTGGAGGTGGTAGTTGTCTGTATTATGCTTGAAGTTTGATGTGTAGAGGGAGAAGAAGAGTGGTGACAGCACCATGCCTTGTGGGGCCCTCGTGCTGCAAGCTACCCCATCAGACATATAGTCTTGAAGTCTCACATACTCTGGTCTGTCAGTGAAGAAGTTTATGCAGCTAGGTGGTTCCTTACTCCAGCCTCTTCCAGGTTTCCCTCTCAGTAGGGCTGAATGGTGTTGAACGTACTGGAGCGGTCAAAAAACATCATTCTTATTGTGCTTCCCGTGTTCTCCATGTGTGGAAGAGACCTGTACATCAGGTAGGTGTTGGTATCTTAACATATGCCTGGACAATAGGCAAACTGCAGAGGGTCCAGCTCTACATTCATCATGGGGCTGAGGTGATGGAGGATGATTCTTTCCAATGTTTTGATCGGGTGAGAGGTTAATGCTACTGGCCTGAAGTTGTTTGGTTCCCTGGGATTTACAGTCTTTGGAACACTTACCACACAGAAAGTTTTCCATAAGGTGGGGACCTTCTGCAGACTAAGGCTGAGGTTGAAAATATGCAGAATCACTTTGCTACGCTGATCCACTCAGTATCTCAGTAGTCTGGAGCTGAGGTTGTCTGGACCAGTAGCCTCGATCTTCTTTAGCTGTTTTATCACCTGATCAAATGTGATGCAGAGACCAGTAGAAGAGGAAGAGGAGGAAAAACCTTCTTAAAGGCTACAATGTTCTCAACACAGAAGTTAATATAATCTGTGATGCAGTGGGTCAAGCTATCAATGTCTATCCCATGTCAATTGCAAAGCACCTCCCAGTCAGTGGTTTCTCAGTACCATGAGTACCGTGCTGGTCTCCTCGGTCTATCATTGTATGTGGCCGGTCGATTTGCCTAAAGACTAGCCGACTGATGTCTGGGCGAGGGCCATCTCGCCGAGGGGGAATCTGGCCAAACGTAGAGCTAGCCGAACAAATAGTTAGCCGGCCGGATAGCCAATCGAAGGACGTTGCGCCGACGCGCTCGCCCCGCCTCCGGTCGTGTGTGTGTACATGTTTTTCAACCTCGGTCCGCTGGCCATATACGGCCCGTTCCAGATACCCTTCATTTAGAATAACAAGGACATTTATTCACGGCCAAACACACGCAGAAGAGTACGTGACAGAAGAAAAAAAAGTAGTTATAACAGTAAGTATTATAATGACAGAAGAAAAAAAGTAGTTATAACAGTGGATACTGTAATGAAATTGTAATCATACTCCAGAAACTTTACACCAGCATAGAAAACATTGAGATTAATCTTTAAATTAAGGTTCTCAGCAAATGTATTATTTTAAATCTTGTGTTGTATGTTTACACCGGACATCCGGTGTAAACATACAATCAAAACTTCCCCACTTTTGTTTAATGAAATATAAATTAAACAGATGGCCCTCGCCTAGACGTTAGTCGGCTAAGCGTCTTTAGGCAAATCGACCGCGTGCCATCTTTGTATGATCATTGTGGTAGAATTTATTTTCCTTACCATAGGAATGTAGGTGGGGATCAGATGGACCAGGTTCTGGTCTGGTCCATTGGGGGTTGGGGGACTGAGCTGTCTGCCCCCTTTGTGTTGGCATACAGCAGGAGTTATTTGTTCTTTGGTGTGGCACTTTACATACTGAGTGAAGGTGGTGTGAGTAAAGGCCAAAGAAGCATGGTTCAAATCACCAGAGATAAGAAGAGACTGGGGGTCCAGCCGCGACACAGTCGCGTGAAGCAGCTCGCGAGCGACTGCCGCATCGGCGGAAGGAGGTATATATGCAGTCATATGATAACGTGCGAGAATTCCCGGGGATCTAAAATGGCCTGATGTCAGCAGCTACCGACTCGATATCTCGAGTGCAAAGTTGCTCCTTCACCGTAATGGCTACAGCATCTATTTATCAAAACAGCTTGTCCCCCACCTTTCTACCTACGACTCGCCTAAGCATTTCTGTCCACCCACACCAGCTGAAAACCATCCGGGGAGACGAGTCTGGTGTTGGTTCATTCTGCCAGGTCTCCTTGAAGCACATAATGCAGATTTTCCGATATTTTTCTTCTAGTTTGGTCAGCACTGTTAGCTTTTACATCTTATTGGGGAGAGAACTTATGTTCTGCATAATAATTGATGGAATGCTGGGTCTGAAGCGTCTCTTTCTCTCCTGACATTTTTGTACAGCTCTGCATCGTCTTCGCTTCCTCTTTAACTCTGCGGAGAGGTCCAGGATCATCCAGGTGTTACGTAGCGCTAACAGCTGATCCTTTGTGTAGAACAGCGGAGGCATGGCTGAATGGGTCAATGTAATGTCCAGAATTTTTCAAAGATAAACTAAACAAATAGATCAAAGACTGCCTCTCGCAGAACTAGTCTTGAAATTAAAACATTAATGTATGGAGCATAAAACATAAAGTAAAGTAACAAGTAAAATCTTAAGGGACAAGAAAACGTAAAAATAAAGCATAAAAATCTGTAAAAACACTGAATACAAGTGAGGGTTTAGGGAGCTACTGCAATTGGCTGCCGCTTGAATGATGCCTATGATATTATAAAATTACAGTGCCAAAGAAGAAATGGTCCCGACTTCAGCCATTTTTCGCCACCATTTTCCATCTTTTCTTCCAGTTGCGAGTGTCAGCGTAGTTTTCGACATTTTATGAACTTTTTTATATACTTTAAAAAGACGCGATGTAGTGATGCCTCAAAGTGAAGGATCACAGTTCCTCGACTCAATTTCCATAGGATGCTAATATCACTCTTTGTGCCTGACTACTTATTTATGTGACCACCAATTCATTTTGACTACTAGTCTAATTTGACTACTGTGGTACTTCAACATACAAGTGAGTGGCCTGACATAAGAAATTTGAGATACGAGTATAATTTCAGGGGCAAATATTTATCTTAAGATACAAGAGACATTTTGATCGTGAGCGGGGGTGAGGGAGGGAGTGAGGGTGGAAGCGAGTGAGTGAGAGCGAGAGTGGGAGCGAGTGAGAGTGAGAGCGGGAGCGACGGGGAGCGGGCAGGAGTGAGTGCGGGAGCGAATGGGAGCGAGCATAAGCAAGAGCTAGCGGGAGCGAGCATAAGCAAGAGATAGCGGGAGCGAGCGAGAGCAAGAGCGGGAGCGGGCGCGAGAGGGAGCGGGCGCGAGAGTGAGCGAGAGTGAGCGAGAGCGAGCGGGAGCGAGCGGGAGCGAGAGCGGGAGCGAGCGAGAGCGGGAACGAGCGGGAGCGAGCGAGAGCGGGAGCGAGCGGGAGCGAGCGGGAGCGAGCGAGAGCGGGAGCGAGCGAGAGCGGGAGCGAGCGAGAGCGGGAGCGAGCGGGAGCGAGCGAGAGCGGGAGCGAGAGCGGGAGTGAGCGAGAGCGGGAGTGAGCGAGCGAGAGTGAGCGAGAGCGGGAGTGAGCGAGAGCGGGAGTGAGCGGGAGCGAGCGGGAGCGAGCGGGAGCGAGCGGGAGCGTGCGGGAGCGAGCGGGAGCGAGAGCGAGCGGGAGCGTGCGGGAGCGAGCGGGAGCGAGCGGGAGCGAGCGGGAGCGGGAGCGAGCGGGAGCGGGAGCGAGCGGGAGACAGAGCGCGAGCGGGAGCGAGGGAGCGAGCGGGAGACAGAGCGCGAGCGGGAGAGAGTGGGAGAGAGCGGGAGCGAGCGGGAGCGAGAGTGGGATCGAGAGCGGGAGCGAGCGGGAGCGAGAGTGGGAGCGGGAGCGAGCGAGAGCGGGAGCGAGCGAGAGCGGGAGCGAGCGAGAGCGGGAGCGAGCGAGAGCGGGAGAGAGCGAGAGCGGGAGAGAGCGGGAGAGAGCGAGAGTGGGAGAGAGTGGGAGAGAGTGGGAGAGAGTGGGAGAGAGTGGGAGAGAGCGGGAGAGAGCGGGAGAGAGCGGGAGAGAGCGGGAGCGAGCGGGACACTAACTGAGTAGATAGAAGAACAGGGGGATAAACAAACTGTGGTACCTCTACTCAGGAAATTAATTAGTTCCAGAACTTTTTTGTTGATTGGATTTTATTTGTCAGTTAATTATTTCCAGAACTTTTTTGTTACTTGATTTTTTTTTTTTAAGTAGAGCAGTAATTTACATGAAAATTCTGTCATTCCAACAATGGTCCTAAAAAAAACGCAACTAATCCCTTTTTAACATGATCAAAGTGTCCCAATTTAATTCAAAAGATATGAAAATTACAAAAATGAGAGCTAATGATAAGAATATTATTGATTTTTTAAAATAATGACCAATTAGCCAATACATTTCCTATTCGTGCAGATGCAGAAGTGTAAGGAGGATGTTAACGGTAGGCAACGGCCACACATGTATATAAACAAATTCAAAACAACTTAACATCAAATAAAACTTGCTATATTAGTCTTGGATGGATAACAGGGCCCACTTTCATTTCAATATCTTTTGAAATTGAGGTGCTGACATGGATGTTTGCCTTCCCAACTATGGTCATTGCAACTTTGTTTCGGGGAAACATGCCTGCATATTCTATGATGAGGTAAGCAGTTGGAAAGTATTGTCATATTTTTCTTTTTGGATGACATAATCACTGTGGGTTTTGGCTCCCATGTTTGTAGAATTCCAAGCATTATGAGTTGCTAAACTACAGTGAGCATGGTACTACAGTAGACAACGTTCTTTACTCCTGTGACTTCTCTGAAAAAGCTTCGCCGTCACCACCCAGTGGGCTCGTATCTAAAGTCCAAGGCATCATTCGTAAGTTTATTACATTCATTCAAGCTCTTGTGATGTGCCTCAATCTTTTTTCAAGCTTAATGCTCTTGTAAAATAAGAACATATTTTGTCTATTTTGTGTTGTTTGAGGTAGGCCGTAGCAAGAAGTGGGTGAACAAAGAAGAACCCCCTGTTGTGGGTTTTCTCCCAGCTGGTGGTGTGATGAGCAGCCAGCCCCAAGGTGCCCTGGCGCAGATTTGCAGCTGTAAGACAAGCAGCTCAAGCATGATAGGAGGTAGCGGAGCAGGGTGGGAGGGCACAGCTACTCTGCACCATGGTAGCTACCTAAAACTTGGTTGCCTCCAGTTTGTGTTTAGCATCACAGAGTTTGCTGGTAAGCAGCCCAAGGAGGAAGATAGTGTTATGCATAATACATGCTGCAGCAGCACTTTTAGCCTCACGCACACCACAATTCTACCACCTACCCACAACACTGCCACAGCGAGCAGCCCCTCCAGCCAGGATGAGATGGAGTCACCTTCTGACCAACTGAACACCAGGCGGAAATAAGCCTCATTTGGGTTTGTTTTTTAATTTTTATTTTTCAATAAAGGTCTTTGTTAATGATTTATCTATTTGCATGAAAGTGAGAGTATACTTGACAATCTATGCTATTTTTAAATGACTGACATCACATTTCTTTTAATGTTAGACCAACAAATAAACGTGCAAAGAGAATTGGTCCATGGTCACTTTATATGCCATTATGTTATGTAGAATGTAACCTTACTTCATTAGTCTGTTTAGCATAAATGTCTCATTTCATGTTTTGACCAAGACGCATTCCTATTTCTTAGGCTTTCATTGCCACAGATGGTTCTATTTGTATACAAAGTACATTACCTTTGGAAAAATGTTGGATAGTGTAAAAAAAACTTAATTTTGGGGATAGGGAAGAGCACCTTGGATGCGTTAACGACCATTTAAATGTTTGGTTGCGTCACTCAGAAATGCTCTTATTTTGAAAGCGAAATTCTGTTTTTAAATGTCGATGATACTTTTTTTTATCTGAAATACAGTCTAGATTTGTAAATGGGATAAAAGCTGTTTTTCATTTAAAAGCAAGGCATTTCTAGCGACACCTGTTGGTAATGTACATGCTCACGCACTATGTACAAAGTAAATATGTCAATGCCTCACAAGTGGAGCAGTTTTGCATTTCACATAGTGACCATTTTTTGGCTTTTTAACAGACTGAGATTTGTGATACTGTGTAGACTACCAGAGAATTTGTGATAGACCTTGTTTATATTACTCTGCTATAATCCAGTTGTAATTACGCCATGATTTTAGCACTCATTTTAACATCGTGTGCTGCTCTGTAAATAAACTTTTTCTGTAACTGCTCACCTTCTCCTAACTGTAAATACAAAGATTTTCTAAGAACAAGCTCATTGAATCTGGTGGCCCTGCAACCTTTTTTCGGAAGGCTAGTCATTCCTGTTTGTAAAACATTTTAGGCTAATCTTTGCAGATGTTGATACAATTGAAAATGTTAAAATTTAGAGCAATGTATTTTCAGCACCGGTATAATCTGAAATTATTTTTTGGGAAAAAATTTAATTTAGTCCCTTACATTTTCAGAATTTATTTCCCCATTTAATGGTAAAGTAAGCCTAGCAAGGTACGGCCCCACCAGTTGCCGGGATAGAGCCAAATATGTATGTATATATAATTTCTTAGTTAAACTGTGTCACATTTGTGTGAGAACATTTAACTTAAACTATGTTTTAAATAATTCAAAATTTGACAAAGGTGTGATTCAGCTTGACATCACCTCGTGATTCCACTGGAGTCGCTCAACATAACCTCTTGACTTGACTACAAAAGAAAGATTTAGGATTTGCTTGAGTCTCGGACCAAATGACTTGCAACTCGCTTGTGACTTGGATCGGAGGGACACATGCCATTTTATGGTAAGTGGTATGTCTGCCTCATTCTATGATCAAGGGTTCCATTCCATGCGCCGTCCTTCCTGAGTCGATTTTGGTACATACTCCAGTTTACCACCACTGCACCAAAACATGTATTCTCCACGGATGTGCTTGTGAGTCAATCATTTTTGTGTGCCACCATGAGAACATTCTGAAATTTGCTGATGTCACAATGGCGGTGTGGATGATCACAGAGTAAAATGAGACAGATCAACAGTCCTCGAAGCCCAGGACTGGGTGAGATGTCAGGTCAATAGTCCTCGGAATAGGCCAAAACAATTAAACGTCCTCGGAGCCAGCTTTAGGGGGAAGTGGCCTTCGGTAACAGTTATACTGAGCTCTTGTCTCCGTTGCAAGCACATTAATATATACATATAATGATTTATGCTAACATTTATAATAGTATCCCAGAATAACCCCAACAATCCCATTGCAAAAACATTTTTGCACACACGTTGGCTTCTGAAACCCCAAGGGAAAGTTGATATAATGTCTTCACAGAAAGGATCTAAATCTTTTTATTAGTGTGTGCGGTTCAGGCACACAAGGTGCTCGCTGAATGGCTGCATATAATCAAGCCATGTGTTAGGGTCATTAGTCACACATTTATTATATATTTGCTCGCAATGAAGAACGCTTTAAATTACTTGGGTTATTAACATTAAAAAATTCCTTTTTAGTACATCTCCTTGAAACCGTGATAAACAACGGGAAGGTCGCTCCTCTCTCCAGCTGGACTTCTTAAAATTGTTTTGAGAAACATCGACTTCTGAAAGTGTAGTTCACAACACTCCCTTGGGAAGATCCGGATTACTTACATTTGTTTTGACTTGAGAACTGAGATGTGTGTTGTAAATCTTATGTAATAAATAAGCAAGAGAGGCCTCGATTCGGGAGAATGATCTTGTCCGAAGGCGTGTGAGGATCGATTCTTTCTTGCAAGACACCGGTTATGAGTCAGATGTGTGTGATGTGTGTGCATTTGGGAATGCTTATTGGTGAACCTATTACCATGTTTCTAACTCCGTCCAATCGGTCGCCCCGCCGGCCACATATAAAAAGTTAGTCGCACTTCCCTCCTCGTATGCCTTGTATAATACAAAATGTGGAGTTGACCTTTCAAGAAAAAGGGGTTTCTACCTTTCAGGCAACTCAAACACCCCTCCATCACTGTAGAAACACCGTCTGCATAGAGGTAGTCTACCATAACCTCGGCCGTAGTTGTTTCGGATCGTGACTTTATCGAATGAAAAGAAGCATGGCAGTGCATAGCAGTATGGGCAGAAGAGGGAATTTGCTACAATGATGAACCCCTAGATGTCGCTAACTGCTCAATATTCAGAACCATAATTGTAATATCTTCCTTCCTTTAGATTACTGTTCTGTAACTTTAAAGTAACCTTTTATTCACATTAAACATTACTGCCCACCATGACATATTGTTATAAACATAAGATATTCTTGTATTATGCTTAGTCCTGACATTAACCCTTAAACCAGGGGTCTCAAACTCAATTTACCTGGGGGCCGCTAGAGGCAGAGTCAGGGTGAGACTGTGACCGCATCAGAATTTCCACAAGAAAAGCGCTGATATAACATTCCAACGTTATCAAATATCTTTATTTTTTAACAAAAAGTAATGAATTAAATAAATTAACTTAAAGATGAATAAAAAAAATCAATCAATCAATAATAAAAAAATAAAATAATAATGAGCATACAGTAGATATATATAGAAAAGTAGAGAAAACTAATTACTTTTATTCCGTTTCAAATGTCTGTATTAACAGCTCTTTAAATTTTAACTTTCTGAACTTGAATGGAACATTGAACATGAAATATTCTGGACACAGCTTCTCTTGCCTACTTCTTGCTGCCAGAGACCTGGCAGCCCTTCTTCTCACATAGCTGAGTCACATCTGGCTTAAGGGAGGAAGCAGTGGAGACCCTCAATAGAGATTGAAGATGCTTATCAGTAAGTCTGGACCTATACTTGGACCTTTTGAAGTTCAAGGTGGAGAAGAGTTTCTCAGACAAATATGTGCTCCCAAAAAGACACATGGTCCGCTTGAACATTCGGGAAAGTTCAGGGAAGCTGGGGGTCAACTCTCTCAAAAATAGCCAAAGCTTGTCTGCTGCTCCACTCACCTCCCTGAACTTGGCTTTGAGTGCAGAGTTGCACTGCAGGTCAATGAGCTCCATTTGAAGCTCAGGAGGGGCATCTTGCACATCAAATGAGAAGGGGTCCGCAAACATTTGAAATGTGGCTTTGTGTGTCTTGAAGTCTGCAAATCTGTGATCAAATTCCTACTGCAGCTTCGAAATGGCCTCCACATATTTCTCACCACTGAATGGTGTGCCTGCATCCACAAGAGCCTTGCATGCTGTGAAATGGAAAAGGTTTGTCTGAGAGCTGGGCTTTCCATAACAAAAGTTTAGTGCAGAATTGTCTCACCTTGTCATAGGCAGCACTGACAAGTTGCCGCTGGCCTTGTAGCCTCTTGTTCAGTACATTAAGCTGATGTATGATATCAACAAGAAAAGCTGAGTCCATGAGCCATTCGGGATCACTTAGCACCGGAACAGCAACCCCGTCTATCTCCATGAAGTCTTTTACTTCTGATCTCAACTCAAAAAATCTCTTCAACACATTTCCCCTGCTGAGCCAACGTACCCAAGTGAAGTAGAGCACATCCCCATATTCAGACTCACTTTCCTCCAAAAAAGCACGGAACCTTCTATGCTTAAAGCTCCTGGATCTGATTTGGTCGATGCATTTCACAACGACAGACATTACATTGTCAAACTTCAGGCATCTGCTGAAAAGGGCCTACTGATGGATAATGCAATGCAGAGCTATGGCCTCCTCCACGCCGTCCTCTTCGAGTTTTTTTAACAAGTGCTACCAGTCCATTCTTCCTCCCAATCATTGATGGGGCTCCATCAGTTGTTATTCCAACGAAGCTCTTCCATGGCGAACCGGCATTCTCAATGGCATCACACAGCTGGTGAAATAATTCCTTAGCGGTGGTCTGGCCATGCATTGGAATTCCTGTGAGCAACTCATCCATCACTTCAAAATTTTCATCAACACCACGGACATATATTGCGAGGTGGGCAGTGTCTGTGATGTCTGTGGTCTCATCAAGAGCCACTGAATACACACTGAAACTGCGCTTTCTCACACAGTTGATCATAAATGTCACTTGACAGGTCAGAAATGCGCTCTACCACGTTGTTGACAGAAAGGCTGATTTTGTTGAACTGACTTTCCTTTTTTGGACAGACAATATGTGCAGCCTGTAATATGCACTTTTTGATAAATTCACCTTCTGTGAATGGCTTTCCTGCTTTGGCAATCAGCTCACAAACGGCGTAGCTAGATTCAACTGCTGCATTACTTTCTTTGGTAGCCTTCTTAAAAAAACCCTGTTGCCTTAGATGTCTTGTTTTAAGACTGTCAACCTGGTTGGCTCTCTCATCTTTCTGGTATTTTTCATACTCCTCAGCATGTCTCGTAGCATAATGACATTTCAAATTGTATTCCTTGTGGACCACAACATTTTCAGTGCAAATGAGACACGTCGGGGTGCCCCTGTGCTCAACACAGAAATATTGCACTCCACACTTTTCTTGAAACTGTTTGTGCTCATCACTGACCTTTCTCTTCACGGCAGGCTTCGAAACAGAAATCTCTGGAGCTGTAATATGTGTTTACACTTGGAATGATTCTCGGATTGAGATTTTAACTTTCATTTGCGCGGTTCTGTTGTGCATGCGCACTTTCGGATTGAACGTTTAACTTTCAGTCACGCGGGTCTGTGGCGCGTGCGGACTTTCGCTCTCCGATCGTATTGGTTTACGGCAGCTCTCCGAGCCGAGCGGAGTGATCGGCTTCACAGCTTCTCCTCCGCCCACCTGATTGGAGGAATGAAGGAGTGAGTGAGTGAGGCACTGGACAGCCCGGCCAATGTCCCGCCCTCTAGAGCCGTATACCTCACCGTGATTGGTTCATCCAGCTCCGAACACAGTGTCATTCATATCAATCTTGCGGGCCGCACCGACATTAATCTTGCATATTAAGACGCGGGCCACAAATTATCGTCCCGCGGGCCGCAGTTGCCCCGCGGGCCGGGAGTTTGAGACCCCTGCCTTAAACTAACAAAATGACACCTTTTTCCTCTTTTTTTTTCTTCAACAATCGAACAACAAAACAAAAGTCTCTTGTGCAACTTCTTTGTGTGTGCTGTCCCAGTCAGCAAACCGACATTAAACCAAAGTCTCTAGTGCAATTTCTTCGTGTGTGCTGTCGTTTTCTATGTATGCATGGGTCTGGGTTTAGTAAGGGCAGCGTGCAGCCTACACCTTTGTCCATTTTTCGGCCCGGGGGCCACATTGACTTTAAAAATTTGACAGTTGGGCTGGGTCAGCACAAGATACGATACATTTAAAAAAAAAGGCATCTGTTAACAGTACATAACCCATAATCAGCAAAAAGGACTAAAGTATTAATGTACTGTTGGGTTTATTCTGTATTACTATTATACATATGTGTGTAGTAAATCATTTCTTTTTTAGATCATTCTTCCTGTTGTTCGAAAAGTGCTCAGGGTCATAAACAGTCGTCTGGTCCTCTCACAAGGACTGCTTATCCAAGAATTGTTTATCCAACATCTCACCCAGTATCGGGCTCTGAGGAGGCAGCAAGGACTCGGGATATCTGCCACTTCCATAACACTCGTATAGTGTGCATACCTCGTGACGCATTTTGGGCTTCTTTATGTAATTGTTATATGATTGTTAGGTCAAATGAAGGCGTGATTGTTTTAATCCTAATGAGGGTTGGTTTTAGTTTCCTGTTTTGTTATTGTCAAAATACCTTGATTGTTATTTTACTTACATATGTTGTTTTTGCTTACGCATGTTGAATTAATCAATAACCTTGTAATTGTTTTGATTTATGGCCTTAAAAGCCGTATGGGAATTACTGTTCTGGAGGATACTTTGAAGACAAGGGGGAAGTCTTGTTGCTTTGCTGTATCTTCCCTTAAGGTCCTTATCTATGATGCAATCTATTTAATTAAATGTCAATAATTAAATAAGATGTCTGCCTGCAGTGATTGATAATTACATCGTAAGGGTAATTATTGATGAACCTATCACATACTCATCACTCATGATTAAAGTACACAGTAAAGTAAAAAGGAATGTATTAAGAAATAGTAAAAAGATAGAGGGGCTGTATAACACGAAAAACAAATGGACAGAGCTACTCCCACTGGCTTCTGTGTGACGGCGCCATCTTGGGAAAAAAGTAAGAGTAGACAGAACTACTCCCAATGGTTTCCGCGTGTCGGCGCCATCTTGGGAAAAAAAATTGGACAACGTCGGCGGGCTGGATTAAAAAGCCTAATGTGGCCCGCGGGCCGTAATTTTCCCATGTCTGCCCTAGTCGAAACTATGTTTTCATGAATCCTTCAGGGGGCATTCATCAGGGGGGCTGAGGTGATAAAGGATGATTCTCTCCAATGTCTTGATCAGGTGAGAGGTTAATGCTACCGGCCTGAAGTGGTTTGGCTCCCTGAGGTTTGCAGTCTTTGGAACTTGGACCACACAGGAAGTTTTCCACAAGGTGGGGACTTTCTGCAGACTGAGGCTGCGGTTGAAATAATGCAGAATCAGTTTGCCAAGCTGATCCGCACACTCTCTCAGTAGTCTGGAGCTGAGCCCGTCTGGACCGGTAGCCTCAATATTCAGTACTATAATCTGTAACAGTAGTGGTTCGAGC
This sequence comes from Stigmatopora nigra, assembly GCF_051989575.1. Classification (NCBI taxonomy): domain Eukaryota; kingdom Metazoa; phylum Chordata; class Actinopteri; order Syngnathiformes; family Syngnathidae; genus Stigmatopora; species Stigmatopora nigra. The sequence continues at coordinate 14,375,203 of NC_135515.1, forward strand.
TAATTTTTTTTCAAAGGCCTTATCAGGCCCCTCAATAATTTTGAACCACATTTTCACATGCAGGGAGTGCATGCTTTCAATACTCTCCCGCGTCTCAATCAAATCAGCAGCCGCAGCTAACAGGACGCTCCCCACCAGAGTCCCTGTATTATTTGGCAAGTCTAGATTATAAAAAAAGAACGCAGGTTAGCAACCCTCCAAAACATTTAATTGGTCGTTCTGAATCTCTTTTCGTCTTTTAACCACCATATTACCGCTAGCGGAGGTCATTCACCTACGAGCTTCGACACTCTTTCATCAGCTTTGACGGTAGTGGCCAATTTAGGGAAATTAGCGGTCAAATTCACACGGCGAGGTCCGTCCCCACGTGAAGATGACCAGCACTTTCTTTTTATCACCTTGACGAGTACCAGGTCGCCTGGGTACAGGACCTCCTGTCAGGGAGACCGAGAAGATGTCGGCAGATCATATGCATTTATTACAGTTCTTTGTTGGAACATTTGCATAACCACTAAGTGAGAGAATCTGTTTCACCAGTCTCCTCCACCACCAGTCTGAGTCTTACTATTCCATTGGTTCTTTTAAAGCAGGGGTCTCAAACCCACGGGCCGCAGGGCAAATGCGGCCCGCGTCTTAATATGCAAGATTAATGTCCGTGCGGCCCGCAAGATTGATATGAATGACATGTTCGGAGCTGGATAAACCAATCACGGTGAAGTATACGGCTCTGGAGGGTGGGACATTGGCCGGGCTGTCCAGTGCCTCGCTCACTCCGCTCGGTTTAGAGAGCTGCCGTAATCCAATACGATCAGAGAGGAAAAGTGCACATGCGCCACAGACCCGCGCGACTGAAAGTTATACGGTCAAATCGAAAGTGCGCATGCGCCACAGAACCGCGCCTGAAAGTAAAAAATTTAATCCGAGACTCATTCCTAGTGTAAACACATATTACAGCCCCACAGATGTCTGTTTCAAAGCCTGTCGTGAAGAGAAAGGTCAGTGATAATCACAGACAGTTTCAAGAAAAGTGGGGAGTGCAATATTTCTTTGTTGGATATGGGGATGTGCTCTACTTCACTGAGGTACGTTGGCTCAGCAGAGGAAATGTATTGAATATATTTTTTGAGTTGAGAGCAGAAGTAAAAGACTTCATGGAGATAGACGGGGTTGCTTTTCCTGTGCTAAGTGATCCCTAATGGCTCATGGACTTAGCTTTTCTTGTTGATATCACACATGAGCTTAATGTACTGAACAAGAAGCTACAAGGCCAGGGGCAACTTGTCAGTCCTGGCTATGACAACGTGAGAGCATTCTGCACTAAACTTTTGTTATGCAAAGCCCAGCTCTCTCAGGCAAACCTTTTCCATTTGCCAGCTTGCAAGGCTCTTGTGGATGCAGGCACACCATTCAGTGGTGAGAAAAGTGTTTCACGCTGCAGGAGGAATTTGATCACAGATTTGCTGACTTCAAGACACACAAAGCCACATTTCAAATTTTTGCGGACCCCTTCTCCTTTGATGTGCAAGATGACCCTCCTGAGCTTCAAATTGAGCTCATTGCCCTGCAGTGCAATTCTGCACTAAAAGCCAAGTTCAGGGAGGTGAGTGGAGAAGCAGACAAGCTTGGGCAATTTTTGAGAGAGTTGACCCCCAGTTTCCCTGAACTTTCCCAAATGTTCAAGGGGACCATGTGCCCTTTTGGGAGCACATACTTGTGTGAGAAACTCTTCTCCACCCTGAACTTCAATAAGTCCAAGTATAGGTCCAGCCTTACTGATGAGCATCTTCAAGCTCTATTGAGGGTCTCCATTGCTTCCTCCCTTGAACCAAATGTGACTCAGCTATGTGAGAAGAAGGGCTGCCAGCTCTCTAGCAGCAAGAAGTAAGGGAAGCTGTATCCAGAATATTTCATGTTCAATGTTCCATTAAAGTTCAGAATGTTAAAATTTAAAGAGCTGTTAATACAGACATTTGAAACGGAATAAAAATAATTAGTTTTCTCTACTTAGCCAGCCACTGTATATCTACTGTATGCTCATTATTTTTTTATTACTTATTGATTTTTTATTTTAATATTTAAGTTAATTTATTTAATCCATTATTTTTCGTTAAAAAATAAAGATATTCGATAACGTTGGAATGTTTTATCAGCGCTTTTCTTGTGGAAATACTGATGCGGCCCAGTCTCATTCAGACTCTGACTCTTGCGGCCCTCAGGTAAATTGAGTTTGAGACCCCTGTTTTAAAGAGTCCAGTACTTTGGGGGCGGCAGGCACAATAATACCTCAGGTTGATTCCAAGATGCCGTCCCATAGCTTGGATCACGCGGCTTACGAAGCAAGCACCACCATCACTCCAAATGACACGTGTTATTCCATGCCTTGGAATGATCCTTTTGCATATGGCTTTTGCGACTGCCATGGCATCTGATTTCTTGGATGGACGTATCCCAACCCACTTGGTCAATGAACACCAGACAGTACCTGTATATGCCACCTTGGTTCATCTCGATGAAATCCATATTCAGAACCTCGAAGGGATATGTCCATGTCTGCCTTGTTCCTCGCTTGTGTCGTTCACTCCCTTGAGAGATGTGTCTACAGCAGGTGAGACTGCAAATGTTTTTTAAGGTAGGTTTGGTGACCTTTGGGAACATGCATTGTTTGTTTTACTATACTGATCAACCCCAATAAAAAGACCAATAAAAAGTTTCCAATGGTTTTATGGCATTGCTCGCTGATCAATAATCTTTCCAAACTATACCGGAGTGGTTGGCGTTTTGTTTTATTGCGTCAGAAAGTTTATCTCACGTCGATTGGTTGGTCAGCAATGCTTGGTATGGATGTTCCAACTTTAAGGCACCACCTGGCACCTGGTCTGTTTCCTGTTGAGAAGCAGTCTCCCTCTGCTAACCCAAATTAAATGAATTTCCTTTAAAAAAAAATTCTTTTTTTCCCTTTCTTTTTATAATCTCTCGCTCGCTCGCTCGCTCCCTCGCTTCCTCGCTCTCTCTCTCTCTCGCTCTCTCTCTGTCACTCCTTAAGCTGCTTTTCCTACACTTTCTTTTCTATGCACTTGCAATAATCTTTTCTTCATTCTTACCAAACTCTTTTCTATTCACTTACCAAAATCTTTTCTATTCACTTCCGAAAATATTTTCTATTCACTTACCAAAATCTTTTATATTCACTTTCCAAAATCTTTTCTATTCACCTATTCCCCTTCTACGCTCATCCAACCTTCCATATCCTTCAAATTGGGACAGGAACCATGCCCCTCCACCCATGACGGCACATACCCTACTTCTGGTAACCCTCTGATCTCCATCCTGCAGTCTAGCAATAAACCCATTTACCTTGCCACTTTCCGGATTAATCACTTACTTAATAGTTCAAACAACAATTCTATTCTAAATTTGCAGAAATTGATCTCTACTTTGTCACCCAATATCTCTGAAAACACCAAGACCAAAAGTCCCTGACTTTTGTCTTAGGAGAGTCCCTGACTCTATTAACAGACCAAGACTATAAGTCCCCGACTCATTCTAACTCTACTTATGTTGGTTCTACCCAAAAACTATAATGTTCGACGCACGCTGGTCCCAGACCAAAAAATTATTATGTTCGACGTATGATAGGTCTGAAAATACAACTTTAGGAGAAGGTTAAGAAAGAGTGAGATCAATTTAAATAGGAAATAGGTTTATTGCAGGATGGTTGGAGAATGCTCCGACAGCTGTGAATCTCTCACAGCCTGTTTTCCTCACAATTCTCTCTGAATGAACACTGGGTCAGTCTTTATATAGGAACTCAAGGGTAATATTTCTAAGACAGTGATGTAGGATAGAGTTTATGTAAACACAATTTTGGGCTTATATGGTTAGACATTAGCATGTTTAAGTTGTATGCAAACACGATATTTTTATAGCTCACACAAACTGCTGAAGCCTATCTTATATTGCGCGTTTCGAACAAACAGTTCCAAAGCGAGTTGGCCATATTCCACAATACAAGGAAACAATTCCAAACCCTGTTAGCCAGCCTATGTTACGTTTCGTCAGGCGAACATACAATTGCAAGGCCAGCTAGTTAGCTATCTTACAATTCGTGGTGCGAACACAATTGCAAAGCCAGCTAGTTGGGCTATCCTACATTCCACTGTCCTAACAAACAATTGTAAAACCTGTTTGGCCACGTGGCTCGACATGAGCAAACAATTTTTGAGCCAGTTGGTAGGTCTTCCCCACACAGGGGAATTTAAAATGTTCAACTAGTCTCCGGACAAAACAGAGAATGCCTTCCGTACACTGAAAACACTCCATTCTTCTTCAGTCCTAGGGAAATTATGTCTATCCTAAGTCAATTGTTATTTAAACCAGCCAGGTACAATTTGGGTGCCATTATCACTATAAATCAATGATTCTTGATCTTCAGCAAATCTCAAATCTGTCCCGCTGCATAATTTTGTGTGGCCCGAGAAAGGAAATGATTAGTGCTGACTTTGTTTTAGGATCAAATTAAAATAATAGATATAGATGTATATTAAATTTCCTGATTTTCCCTCTTTTAAAACAATAATTATAATTTTTAATCATTTTTCTGTGTTTTTAGTTCAAAAATCATTTTGTAAAATCTAAAAATATATTAAAAAAAGGCCAAATATACATTGTTTTAGATCTATAAAAACTGAGTATTCAGATTTTAATCCAGTTCTTTTAATCCATCTATTTAAAAAAAAAATCAAAATTTTATATCTAAAATGGTCTGGCCCACATCAAATCGAGTTGACGTTAATGCGGCCCGTGAAGATAACTGAGTCTGACACCCTTGGTTACCTGAAGACAGCTTGGTTAGGCTCCAGCAAACTCCAACAACCCCCGCAACCCTCTCGAGGATGGGCGGTATGGAAAATCAATGAATGAATGAATGTTCTGCATGATATTTTATACATTTATAGATTCTCAGTCTTCTCAAACCATTGTGCTTTATTGCAAAAAGTGACAACCTCGTTTTATCTGACACCATCTCTTAAAATTCTTTCTCAGTGGGCGTTAACCTAAACATCCGTGGGAGTGTTTCAGTATAGAAGGATCATCCAATCTAAATGTTCTCCTCCCAACGACCTAGCTAGTCTGGTCAGTCCTATCATCTCGCTG
>NC_135515.1:14385356-14419683 GCF_051989575.1 Stigmatopora nigra
ATATATATATATATATATATATATATATATATATATATATATATATATATATATATATATATATATATATATATATATATATATATATATATATATATATATATATATATATATATATATATATATATATATATATATATATATATATATATATATATATATATATATATATATATATATATATATATATATATATATATATATATATATATATATATATATATATATATATATATATATATATATATATATATATATATATATATATATATATATATATAAATATATATAAAAATATAAATATATAAATATATAAATAAATATATAAATATATAAATATGTTATTGGGGTAGACCTGCCAACTGGTTTAATAATTGTTTGTTCATGTCGAGCCAATGTGGCCAAACTGGATTTACAATTGTTTGTTAGGACAGTGGAATGTAGGATAAGCCAATTAGGTGGCCTTCCAATTGTTTGCTCGCACTACGAATTGTAAGATAGCTAACTAGCTGGCTTGTTTACTTGTGTTGTGGAATATGGCCAACTCACTTTGGAACTGTTTGTTCGAAACGCGCAATATAAGATAGGCTACGGCAGTTTGTGTGTGCTATAAAAAATATCATGTTTGCATACAACTTAAACCTGCTAATATCTAACCATATTAGCCCAAAGTTTTGTTTACATAAGCTCTGTCCTTCATCACTGTCTTAGAAATATTACCCTATCGTTCCTATAAAAAGACTGAGATCTGTTCATTCAGAGAGAATTGCGAGTAAGGCAGGCTGTGAGAGGTTCACAGCTGTCGGAGCATTCTCCAACCATCCTGCAGTCCGGTAATAAACCTATTTCCTATTTAAATTGATCTCACTCCTTCTTAACTTACTCCTGAAGTTTTATTTTCAGACCTACCATACTTTGGTGCCGAAAGCCCGAGACCCAACAGCCAACAATTTCCGGAGCGACGACGGAGCACGACGACAGCATCCTCCATTGAAAGGGTCAACCCGGCGGTCGTTCCCTCGCCGCTCCGGTGATCCTTGTTACGGGTCCCCGAACTAGGGCAGGTTCGGAACGAGAAAGATCGTGAGTTCACCTTTGATTTCTGTCTCCGTGACGTGTGATAATTTGAATGAGTATTATCACTCCGGTAGGATTAACAGTTTGTGGTCAGGGACCAGCTTATGATGAACATAATAGTTTTTCGGTCAGGGACCAGCGTGCGTCGCACGTAATAGTTTTTGGGTAGAACCAACATAAGTCCACAAGAATGAGTCGGGGAGTTATAGTCTTGATCTGTTAATAGAGTCAGGGACCCTCCTAAGACAAAAGTCAGGGACTTTTTGGTCTTAGTGTTTTCAGAAATATTGGGTGAATCATGAAGTAGAGATCAATTTCTGCAAATTTAGAATAGAATTGTTGTTTAAACTATTAAGTAAGTGATTGATCTGGTAAGTGACACGGTAAATGGGTTTGTTGCTAGACTGCAGGATGGAGATCGGGGGGTATGTGCAGATGCGTAGTGTGGGGGGTTGCCTGTGTCTGCCGTGATGGGTGGAGGGGCATGGTTTATGACCCAATTTGAAGGACATGGAAGGTTTGATGAGAATAGAAAAGATTTTGGTAAGTGATGAGAAAAGATTTTGGTAAGTGAAGAGAAAAGATTTTAGTAAGTGAATAGGAAGGATTTTGGTAAGTGAATAGAAAGGATTTTGGTAAGTGAATAGAAAGGATTTTGGTAAGTGAATAGAAAGGATTTTGGTACGTGAATAGAAAAGATTTTGGTAAGTGAACAGAAAAGATTTTGGAAAGTGAATAGAAAAGAAAGTGTAGGAAAGGCAGCTGAAGGAGTGAGAGAGGGGCAGAGAGCGAGAGGCAGTGAGAGAGAGAGAGAGAGCGAGCGAGCGAGAGAGCGAGAGAGCGAGAGAGCAAGAGAGCAAGAGAGCGAGACAGAGAGAGAGCCAGAGAGCGAGAGCAAGAGAGAGAGAGAGATTAGAAAAAGAAAAAAAAGTAAAATCTTTAAGGAAATTCATTGCATTTGGGTTGGCAGAGGGAGACTGTGCTTCTCAACAGGAAACGGACCAACAACAAACAATGCATGTTCCCAGAGGTCACCAAACTTACTTTTAAAAAACATTTACAGAAACTGTCTCACCTGCTCTAGACACAACTCTCAAGGCAATAAACGACACAAGCGAGGAACAAGGCAGGCATAGACATATCCCTTCGAGGTTCTGAATATGGATTTCATCGAGCTGAACCAAGGTGGCATATACAGGTACTGTCTGGTGTTCATTAACCAAGTGGGTTAAGATATGTCCATCCAAGAAAGCGGACGCCATGGCAGTCGCAAAAGCCATATGCAAAAGGATCATTCCAAACCACGGAACACCATGAGTCATTTGGAGTGATGGTGGTGCTCGTTTCGTCAGCCGCGTCATCCAAGCTATGGGACGGCATCTTGGTATCTACCTGAGGTGTTATTGTGCCTGCCGCCCCCAAAGTGCTGGACTATTTGAAAGAACCAATGGAACAGTAAGACTCAGACTGGTGGTGGAGGAGACTGGTGAAACAGATTTTCTCACTCAGTGGTTATTCAAATGTTCCAAGAAAGAACTGTGATAAATGCATATGATCTGCCGACATCTTCTCGGTCTCCCACACAGGAGGTCCTGTCCCCAGGTGACCCGGTCAAGGTGATGAAAAGAAAGTGCTGGTCATCTCCACATGGGGACGGGCCTCGTTGTGTGAATTTGACCGCTAATTTCACCAAGTTGGTCACCACCTTCAAAGATGATGAACGAGTGTCGGAGCTCACGACCCGGATGTGGGGCTCGGATGTGCCCCTCAAACACAAACACTGGTCAGTCTCCTCTAAAATTCTAATGACTCTGTTCCCCTGGGTGCGTGTGGCAGGTGTTACTGCAGGTTCTGGGCCTGTGTCAGCGCATCAGTCTGCCTGCGGCAAGGCCGAGAGGCCGAGATAGCCGCCATGGCCCAGGTGATTTTCCAGGGCCGCCTGTATGTATGTATGTATGTATGTATGTATGTATGTATGTATGTATGTATGTATGTATGTATGTATGTATGTATGTATGTATGTATGTATGTATGTATGTATGTATGTATGTATGTATGTATGTATGTATGTATGTATGTATGTATGTATGTATGTATGTATGTATGTATGTATGTATGTATGTATGTATGTATGTATGTATGTATGTATGTATGTATGTATGTATGTATGTATGTATGTATGTATGTATGTATGTATGTATGTATGTATGTATGTATGTATGTATGTATGTATGTATGTATGTATGTATGTATGTATGTATGTATGTATGTATGTATGTATGTATGTATGTATGTATGTATGTATGTATGTATGTATGTATGTATGTATGTATGTATGTATGTATGTATGTATGTATGTATGTATGTATGTATGTATGTATGTATGTATGTATGTATGTATGTATGTATGTATGTATGTATGTATGTATGTATGTATGTATGTATGTATGTATGTATGTATGTATGTATGTATGTATGTATGTATGTATGTATGTATGTATGTATGTATGTATGTATGTATGTATGTATGTATGTATGTATGTATGTATGTATGTATGTATGTATGTATGTATGTATGTATGTATGTATGTATGTATGTATGTATGTATGTATGTATGTATGTATGTATGTATGTATGTATGTATGTATGTATGTATGTATGTATGTATGTATGTATGTATGTATGTATGTATGTATGTATGTATGTATGTATGTATGTATGTATGTATGTATGTATGTATGTATGTATGTATGTATGTATGTATGTATGTATGTATGTATGTATGTATGTATGTATGTATGTATGTATGTATGTATGTATGTATGTATGTATGTATGTATGTATGTATGTATGTATGTATGTATGTATGTATGTATGTATGTATGTATGTATGTATGTATGTATGTATGTATGTATGTATGTATGTATGTATGTATGTATGTATGTATGTATGTATGTATGTATGTATGTATGTATGTATGTATGTATGTATGTATGTATGTATGTATGTATGTATGTATGTATGTATGTATGTATGTATGTATGTATGTATGTATGTATGTATGTATGTATGTATGTATGTATGTATGTATGTATGTATGTATGTATGTATGTATGTATGTATGTATGTATGTATGTATGTATGTATGTATGTATGTATGTATGTATGTATGTATGTATGTATGTATGTATGTATGTATGTATGTATGTATGTATGTATGTATGTATGTATGTATGTATGTATGTATGTATGTATGTATGTATGTATGTATGTATGTATGTATGTATGTATGTATGTATGTATGTATGTATGTATGTATGTATGTATGTATGTATGTATGTATGTATGTATGTATGTATGTATGTATGTATGTATGTATGTATGTATGTATGTATGTATGTATGTATGTATGTATGTATGTATGTATGTATGTATGTATGTATGTATGTATGTATGTATGTATGTATGTATGTATGTATGTATGTATGTATGTATGTATGTATGTATGTATGTATGTATGTATGTATGTATGTATGTATGTATGTATGTATGTATGTATGTATGTATGTATGTATGTATGTATGTATGTATGTATGTATGTATGTATGTATGTATGTATGTATGTATGTATGTATGTATGTATGTATGTATGTATGTATGTATGTATGTATGTATGTATGTATGTATGTATGTATGTATGTATGTATGTATGTATGTATGTATGTATGTATGTATGTATGTATGTATGTATGTATGTATGTATGTATGTATGTATGTATGTATGTATGTATGTATGTATGTATGTATGTATGTATGTATGTATGTATGTATGTATGTATGTATGTATGTATGTATGTATGTATGTATGTATGTATGTATGTATGTATGTATGTATGTATGTATGTATTGTTAGACTAAACTATTTCACCTGACTCCAATTCCTTAACTCTGTAGTCTCCAGTCTAACAATGGAGCGTGTTCAGCATCGGAGGAGACAAACCAGGGTTGAGCGAGTTTATCCACAGATGGTTTATTCCATTCATATTGATTCATACAGAGCTCCGGGTCTCCCTCCCATAGAATAAGCCCGCTGAGTGTTGATGTCCCAAAGCGGAGGATGGAAAAGACATTGTCCAAACCCGCGTTTGCCCAGTTATAGTCCAACAAAAATGCATATTCATTCGCTGATTAATAATGAGATGTGGGCTGGTCCAGGGCTGCTGTGAAGGGGGGTTTCTCTGGGCTCCACATCTTCCAGCCTTGAATCCACATCATCCAGACCTCTGTCTCCGCTGGTCCTATAAAGTCCCGACCCTCTGCCCTGCTCTTTGTTCCTCTGCCCTTTGAAGTCCTCCATCTGGTCTCTTATCAGTGTGAATCCCACCTTGAAATAAGAATCTCAGGAAGAGCCTTTTGTTAACATTGTAGTCGAGGAGTCTCGGACCCATCCTTCTGTTCATATTGTAATTGAGTTGGGAACAAGAGCTGAACCCTTCAGTGGCGATACTAAAACAAGACCGCCACAAAAAGAATGAGTAAAATGTAATATCAAAATGAAACAGCCATACTAAAAAGAATGAGTAAAATATGTCAGATTCTTCATTCCCTCTCTTGGTCTCCTAAAAGAGACCACATCAACAACACCACACAGGTTAGTGTCAAATGAAATGTAAAACTATATTAGTATAAAAACAAAGAAGCACTACATTAGTATATCCATGAACACGTGCCCAGCGGGGGGTCCAGAGGGGTCAGTTTGGCGCAACTGGACATACTGACCTCTAGGGCCTGGTCCCACTGCTTTATCGATCAGTCGAGTGACTAGAGTACGAGCTAAGGGGAAGATACAACAGCTACAGAGAACAAGCAGAGTAATGAGCACTCCAGCAGATATGAGGATGTTGCCTATCAAACCTTTCCAGGCACCAAAATAATCCATCCATTGGTCCCAGATTGAGGTGTCCACACCTGACTGATCGGCCATCTTATTAGTCAGGGTTCGGAGGCCTTCTAAAGCTTTGGTGAGACGTCCATTTGGAGCAGTGTTATTAGGAATGAAAGTACAACAGGCATCACCAAAGATAGCACACACACCACCCTTCTCAGCCAATAACATGTCTAATGCTATACGATCTTGGAAGGCCATGAGGGATGTTGCCGCTAGCTGGTCACGTACCGCCTCTAACGACTCAACCGTGTAATTGCCAAGTCGCTGGACATTGTAATGAATATAATTGATGCGATCAACATTTTTGTTGTGAGTTACCCAAATTAGAATACTTTTGAATCCCGCTGAAACCTTATTAGCAAGTTTATACTCATTAGGAACGCCACGGGGGACGCCTATGGCGTCAATATAGGTGGGATCGGAGTTACCCATCCAGGTGTGTGGTGCTCTCTTTTGGCGATGCAAGACCTCGATGTTTTACCCGATCAATCGAGTAACTAGAATGCATCTCATCTGCTTAACTGCAGATTTAAGTGTGACGTCTAGACCCAGTGAATTCAGGATGTCAGGATACCACACATCTTCTTCATAGTAGTTCTCCAGTTTGTCCTTTTCATACCAATTTACTCTCCTCTGTGATAGGAGTATGTCACCATCTTGTATTCCAACTCGAGTCTCTGTGGGTGGGGCGTTCAGACACGCCCAGGCAGTCACTGACAGTGCAGTCACTGTGATGTGAATGGCAACAGCTTTCACTGTGGCCAATGTGCAGAGGTGCAAAGTCTATGGAAGCTCAAGGTTAAGTGAGGGGTGCTCGTGGCAGGTGAGTAGACTGATGAGTTTTTACGGACAAGGGTTTTGATACCGTCCAACTTCCAGTCTACTCAGAGTCACCTGTGTCTCGAACTACCTCGACCTGGCATTGGTGAATCCACTTTGACATTTCAACAATCTTTGCAGCAGTGGAGGTTGGTCAGTTGGGCCACGAATGGGTCTTCCCATTGTGGAGAGAACCAGGACTTCCTTTTTATGACTGGGATCAGCATCCAGTCACCTGGCTTCACCACCTCCTGCAAAGTAGACAAAAAGGGATCACGGCAGCTTGCCCGTTCTTTGGACAAGTTTCTCCAAACATGTTACCATCCATTCTGTGATTAGGTCTGCCTTGCCCTTAGCCTTTTGTCATGTTTCACCTTCCCATAAAGGATGTTGAAATGGTCTTCCATGAACGTCTGTTTGCTCTACCAGTCCCATACTCTTTTGGACGTTGTCCTCGTTTGGGCCTGAGGTTACCTTGCACACCATGACTGCAACAAATCAAACAGATACTACAAAACAATTAAAAGCAGGTATTTAGACCTCTGGGACATGGAACACACTGTACCATGTCCATCATCAACCTCTGGGACATGGAACACACTGTACCATGTCCATCATCCCCCCTGTTGAGACATGGTTCAATCCATGGCTCAATTTTGGAGGCACGCTCGGCCTTTAGCTGTGTACAGGTCTTCTGCAGACTGTTCTGTGTTGTTTCTGTATAGATGCATTTCTACCTTATGTGATGCAATGTTTTGCATATCAATTTATACTGTTTTGACTCAGTTTTTGTTGTTGTGAATACTGTGCAGTAAGTGTTTGCGCTGCTGCTTTAGCTGCTGTCATCTTTAGCGCATGCTCAACACCTGCATACGGCTACTTGGTTGGGCTTAATTCTCAAATGAACAAAAATCACAACAATCTTACTTATTCCATCACTTTGCTTGTGAAAATCTGAATGCTTTATCAGTCAAAAGTGGATATACTAGCTGTTATTCTATTGTGATCGCTGCTTTCTTGTTTAGATCAAAAACTATATCTGATTTTTCCTTTCCTGCAATTACATCAATTAACTAATCATGCTAAAAATAGGGAAAATACAAAAAGCGAACCAGGCTGCTTTCTCCTCAGGAAAACAGCTTTCCCGGTCTCTGCAACAGTTACATTCACGTCAATTAATATCCAGAAACAAATGTAAACATTTTCATTCTGAAAAGAATTGAACCCACTAAACTGTAACCACCCCCTGTTTATCAGGGTTAATATTTTCTAGCATAATTTTCCTTTAGGGCAATTAAAATTCATTACTTATAAATCGCATACTAATCAAGTCCCAATTCAATTAACAATGTGTATCGCGTTGCATATTAAACTCAATTATTTGAAATTCAAAATATCCCAAACTAGTAGTCTTTTTTATCAAATGTAACATTCCATTGTCTTTGGAGTTTGCCAATCATCTCCTTTAAAACTTTCTTGATCAACATTTTCCAATAGCCTGGCATAAAATTAAAAGTTAGTTACATATCTATCCATTGTAATCTCCTTTTCTCTCTAATTGTTTACTTTTAAAAATCTGTAAGAAGGTTTGTTCTCAATTGAAACGCTTTCACTTTTTGTGGAGACAATCAAAACAATATAAAAGTTCCTTATGGTTTATGGCATTGCTCCTCGAGCAATAATCTTTCCAATCAATATTGGATGCTTTCCATTACGTCTGATCGCGTCAATAATCTTATCTTACCTGTCTCCTCAAACGTTTCAACTGAGAGAACCTCCTTACAGTGCATGGTGTATCTGCATCCTCCTTTCAGCTATTTTCATGTCTGCTGTTTGGTCAGCAAGAGTTGTACGGACGTTCTCATTTTGGGTTGCTCGTGAGTCTTCTCCATGTTTCCTGTTGAAAAACACAGTCTTCTTCTGCTAACTCAAAATTAGTGCATTTCTTTAAAGTTTTTCTTTTATGCGGATTGCTAGATTAGTCTAATCATTCAGCTCCAATCGTGTAGTGAATAATGGTGTTTGGTATGGTAACGAATATGAAACATTTTGTCAATACAGTCAATTAATCCGTTAACACAATTTGGATGCCATTATCCCTATAAATCAATGGTACTTTGGAGTTTCATATGATGCACTGTTTTGTTTTTCTCAGTGCTTCAAAATTCTGCATAGCAGATTTATTCCTCCAATTCAATGCATTATCATCAAAAAATTTCTTTGGACTAAACAATTTTCCTTGATTTTTCATCGCCATCCAAAAAGGCTTATTGGCGATTTCAGAAATTGATTTCAAATTTCCAATCCTTCGCTGCCATCCCTGTAAAGGGCTTATTGGCAGTTTCAGAAATTGATTCCAATTTGCTAACTCCTTTTCCACCTTGATATCTAAGGGATCAATTATATCTTGGTGGTTGGCCAATCAAAAACACAAAAAGACAAACAACCATTCACGTTCACACTCATTCATAATCAGACATCAGTGGTCTGCAATTTTTTCACTAGTGGAGAGCGCCATCCCTGAAAAGGGCTTATTGGCAGCTAACCACCCTTTTCTGTCCTATCAGCACTAGTCATTCTCAAAAGAACTAGGTTAATAGTCATTAATATGACTCACACTAAAGCATATTTCATCTAGTGATGGAAAAACAATGAATTATATTTCGTGCACTAAACATGATTCATCTTATTCCATCCTATAGAAATCATGCTTATCCTAAATTAATTATTTTATCTCAACTTTTATCTAAACTTTACCTAATAATTTGGATCAATGCCATTTCTGCATTGTAAACTTCTCGTTTGATATCATTAATAATTTGGATCAATGCCATTTCTGCTTTGTCTTCATTTAATAATTTGGATGATTCTTAATACTTAAATCTGAATCACAAATCACTCTCATATTGCTAAATTAGCTATGAGGATAGCTAAATTGCACTAGCGGAATCCCTATTGAATTCCTATCCGCTCCAAGAAGGCGGTTATATTTAAAATAAGAGCCATTTTCTGGGCTCACTATTACCACAATTAAAATTTAGGAAAAATAACCTTTCACTAAGAATTTCCTTATATAAATTTCAGTGTTTAATAAAGGACCCATAATTTGTGACTAATATATCATAACATTATCAACTATCTGTCTCTCTCTCTCTCTACATCTCTGTCTCTCTCTACATCTCTGTTTCTCTCTCTCTCTCTACATCTCTGTTTCTCTCTCTCTCTCTCTACATCTCTCTGTCTCTATCTTTCTCTCTGTCCCCCACCCCTCCCCGCTTTGTGCAGGGGGTGGGGGCCTTGGGCTGGTGGGGGCTCTCTTTCTATGGCCCCACCGTGGGGTGCTTTATCGGCCCCCGCCTTCACCTCCTTAGCTGTGACTTCACGCTCTACTTTCTGCAAAGCAATGGACAAGTTATTCATATTCCATTCATGCTTTTGACCTACAATATGTACATTTCCTTTTAAAGTACAAAATTGTTTCACCAACTCGCGTCTTATTTTTGGTTGTTTTTTAACTTGAACACCACTCAGAACCTGTGCTTCCACATCTGCATACAAAATTGTCAATTCATTCCATTCTCCACATTCTCCCGCACTCTCACATCCTTCCATTTTCACCATTTACAAAATTGTCAATTCATTCCATTCTCCACATTCTCCCGCACTCTCACATCCTTCCATTTTCACATTTTCACCAATTCAATCTAGATCAAGTCTCCGGATAAATTTAGAATTTTAGTATGTTCAATTCTAGGAATTAGAAATATTACTATTGTTACTTTTTTTTTTTTTTTTTTTTTTTTTTGAATCAATTCTAGGAATCAAACATCTGTGGCCCCAGTTGTTTCCCTGCTGAAGACTTTAAAATAACTCCTGCATACAACTCTTTCCGGAATCTCTTGTTCCTTTGTTTCCTTATTCTCACGTTCGCCGACGTGTTTAACTTTTCCTTATTCTCACGTTCGCCGACGTGTTTAACTTTTCCTTATTCTCACGTTCGCCGACGTGTTTAACTTTTCCTTATTCTCACGTTCGCCGACGTGTTTAACTTTTCATACGACGTTTTCTCTATTTCAAAACGACCGTCCTGGGATCGTCATCAATTCCGACTCTAGGTATATTACAACCTTTTCGAAATCTCCTATTCCCAAACCCCCTTTCTATGGCATCTTCTCCATAATTTAAAAATCCAATAGCAGAATTTTAACGTTTCAGTAATAGGTATTCTGCTTACCTTTCAGTTGATCAGGCGCCTGTTGGAGAAGTCCCAAGAGAAAGGTCTCACGCTCGCCGGCGTGCCCTCACGTTCGCCGACGTGGTTAACTTTTCCTTATTCTCACGCTCGCCGGCGTGCCCTCACGTTCGCCGACGTGGTTAACTTTTCCTTATTCTCACGTTCGCCGACGTGTTTAACTTTTCCTTATTCTCACGTTCGCCGACGTGTTTAACTTTTCCTTATTCTCACGTTCGCCGACGTGCTTCGATAACCGCGACTCCACGTTCGCCGACGTGTTTTAGAGTCCGCGGCTGGCCTTAACCCATATGTCTACGCAGTTCCTCCCTGGTTCACGGACGGAGTTATCGGCCTTAACCCCTAAACTGTCTACGCAACCGACTCACGGACTGGGTCACCAAAACTGTTAGACTAAACTATTTCACCTGACTCCAATTCCTTAACTCTGTAGTCTCCAGTCTAACAATGGAGCGTGTTCAGCATCGGAGGAGACAAACCAGGGTTGAGCGAGTTTATCCACAGATGGTTTATTCCATTCATATTGATTCATACAGAGCTCCGGGTCTCCCTCCCATAGAATAAGCCCGCTGAGTGTTGATGTCCCAAAGCGGAGGATGGAAAAGACATTGTCCAAACCCGCGTTTGCCCAGTTATAGTCCAACAAAAATGCATATTCATTCGCTGATTAATAATGAGATGTGGGCTGGTCCAGGGCTGCTGTGAAGGGGGGTTTCTCTGGGCTCCACATCTTCCAGCCTTGAATCCACATCATCCAGACCTCTGTCTCCGCTGGTCCTATAAAGTCCCGACCCTCTGCCCTGCTCTTTGTTCCTCTGCCCTTTGAAGTCCTCCATCTGGTCTCTTATCAGTGTGAATCCCACCTTGAAATAAGAATCTCAGGAAGAGCCTTTTGTTAACATTGTAGTCGAGGAGTCTCGGACCCATCCTTCTGTTCATATTGTAATTGAGTTGGGAACAAGAGCTGAACCCTTCAGTGGCGATACTAAAACAAGACCGCCACAAAAAGAATGAGTAAAATGTAATATCAAAATGAAACAGCCATACTAAAAAGAATGAGTAAAATATGTCAGATTCTTCAGTATGTATGTATGTATGTATGTATGTATGTATGTATGTATGTATGTATGTATGTATGTATGTATGTATGTATGTATGTATGTATGTATGTATGTATGTATGTATGTATGTATGTATGTATGTATGTATGTATGTATGTATGTATGTATGTATGTATGTATGTATGTATGTATGTATGTATGTATGTATGTATGTATGTATGTATGTATGTATGTATGTATGTATGTATGTATGTATGTATGTATGTATGTATGTATGTATGTATGTATGTATGTATGTATGTATGTATGTATGTATGTATGTATGTATGTATGTATGTATGTATGTATGTATGTATGTATGTATGTATGTATGTATGTATGTATGTATGTATGTATGTATGTATGTATGTATGTATGTATGTATGTATGTATGTATGTATGTATGTATGTATGTATGTATGTATGTATGTATGTATGTATGTATGTATGTATGTCTGTATGTCTGTATGTCTGTATGTCTGTATGTCTGTATGTCTGTATGTCTGTATGTCTGTATGTCTGTATGTCTGTATGTCTGTATGTCTGTATGTCTGTATGTCTGTATGTCTGTATGTCTGTATGTCTGTATGTCTGTATGTCTGTATGTCTGTATGTCTGTATGTCTGTATGTCTGTATGTCTGTATGTCTGTATGTCTGTATGTCTGTATGTCTGTATGTCTGTATGTCTGTATGTCTGTATGTCTGTATGTCTGTATGTCTGTATGTCTGTATGTCTGTATGTCTGTATGTCTGTATGTCTGTATGTCTGTATGTCTGTATGTCTGTATGTCTGTATGTCTGTATGTCTGTATGTCTGTATGTCTGTATGTCTGTATGTCTGTATGTCTGTATGTCTGTATGTCTGTATGTCTGTATGTCTGTATGTCTGTATGTCTGTATGTCTGTATGTCTGTATGTCTGTATGTCTGTATGTCTGTATGTCTGTATGTCTGTATGTCTGTATGTCTGTATGTCTGTATGTCTGTATGTCTGTATGTCTGTATGTCTGTATGTCTGTATGTCTGTATGTCTGTATGTCTGTATGTCTGTATGTCTGTATGTCTGTATGTCTGTATGTCTGTATGTCTGTATGTCTGTATGTCTGTATGTCTGTATGTCTGTATGTCTGTATGTCTGTATGTCTGTATGTCTGTATGTCTGTATGTCTGTATGTCTGTATGTCTGTATGTCTGTATGTCTGTATGTCTGTATGTCTGTATGTCTGTATGTCTGTATGTCTGTATGTCTGTATGTCTGTATGTCTGTATGTCTGTATGTCTGTATGTCTGTATGTCTGTATGTCTGTATGTCTGTATGTCTGTATGTCTGTATGTCTGTATGTCTGTATGTCTGTATGTCTGTATGTCTGTATGTCTGTATGTCTGTATGTCTGTATGTCTGTATGTCTGTATGTCTGTATGTCTGTATGTCTGTATGTCTGTATGTCTGTATGTCTGTATGTCTGTATGTCTGTATGTCTGTATGTCTGTATGTCTGTATGTCTGTATGTCTGTATGTCTGTATGTCTGTATGTCTGTATGTCTGTATGTCTGTATGTCTGTATGTCTGTATGTCTGTATGTCTGTATGTCTGTATGTCTGTATGTCTGTATGTCTGTATGTCTGTATGTCTGTATGTCTGTATGTCTGTATGTCTGTATGTCTGTATGTCTGTATGTCTGTATGTCTGTATGTCTGTATGTCTGTATGTCTGTATGTCTGTATGTCTGTATGTCTGTATGTCTGTATGTCTGTATGTCTGTATGTCTGTATGTCTGTATGTCTGTATGTCTGTATGTCTGTATGTCTGTATGTCTGTATGTCTGTATGTCTGTATGTCTGTATGTCTGTATGTCTGTATGTCTGTATGTCTGTATGTCTGTATGTCTGTATGTCTGTATGTCTGTATGTCTGTATGTCTGTATGTCTGTCTGTCTGTCTGTCTGTCTGTCTGTATGTCTGTATGTCTGTATGTCTGTATGTCTGTATGTCTGTATGTCTGTATGTCTGTATGTCTGTCTGTCTGTCTGTCTGTATGTCTGTATGTCTGTATGTCTGTCTGTCTGTCTGTCTGTATGTCTGTATGTCTGTATGTCTGTCTGTCTGTATGTCTGTATGTCTGTATGTCTGTCTGTCTGTCTGTCTGTCTGTCTGTATGTCTGTATGTCTGTCTGTCTGTCTGTCTGTCTGTCTGTATGTCTGTATGTCTGTCTGTCTGTCTGTCTGTCTGTCTGTATGTCTGTATGTCTGTCTGTCTGTCTGTCTGTCTGTCTGTCTGTCTGTCTGTCTGTCTGTCTGTCTGTCTGTCTGTCTGTCTGTCTGTCTGTCTGTCTGTCTGTCTGTCTGTCTGTCTGTCTGTCTGTCTGTCTGTCTGTCTGTCTGTCTGTCTGTCTGTCTGTCTGTCTGTCTGTCTGTCTGTCTGTCTGTCTGTCTGTCTGTCTGTCTGTCTGTCTGTCTGTCTGTCTGTCTGTCTGTCTGTCTGTCTGTCTGTCTGTCTGTCTGTCTGTCTGTCTGTCTGTCTGTCTGTCTGTCTGTCTGTCTGTCTGTCTGTCTGTCTGTCTGTCTGTCTGTCTGTCTGTCTGTCTGTCTGTCTGTCTGTCTGTCTGTCTGTCTGTCTGTCTGTCTGTCTGTCTGTCTGTCTGTCTGTCTGTCTGTCTGTCTGTCTGTCTGTCTGTCTGTCTGTCTGTCTGTCTGTCTGTCTGTCTGTCTGTCTGTCTGTCTGTCTGTCTGTCTGTCTGTCTGTCTGTCTGTCTGTCTGTCTGTCTGTCTGTCTGTCTGTCTGTCTGTCTGTCTGTCTGTCTGTCTGTCTGTCTGTCTGTCTGTCTGTCTGTCTGTCTGTCTGTCTGTCTGTCTGTCTGTCTGTCTGTCTGTCTGTCTGTCTGTCTGTCTGTCTGTCTGTCTGTCTGTCTGTCTGTCTGTCTGTCTGTCTGTCTGTCTGTCTGTCTGTCTGTCTGTCTGTCTGTCTGTCTGTCTGTCTGTCTGTCTGTCTGTCTGTCTGTCTGTCTGTCTGTCTGTCTGTCTGTCTGTCTGTCTGTCTGTCTGTCTGTCTGTCTGTCTGTCTGTCTGTCTGTCTGTCTGTCTGTCTGTCTGTCTGTCTGTCTGTCTGTCTGTCTGTCTGTCTGTCTGTCTGTCTGTCTGTCTGTCTGTCTGTCTGTCTGTCTGTCTGTCTGTCTGTCTGTCTGTCTGTCTGTCTGTCTGTCTGTCTGTCTGTCTGTCTGTCTGTCTGTCTGTCTGTCTGTCTGTCTGTCTGTCTGTCTGTCTGTCTGTCTGTCTGTCTGTCTGTCTGTCTGTCTGTCTGTCTGTCTGTCTGTCTGTCTGTCTGTCTGTCTGTCTGTCTGTCTGTCTGTCTGTCTGTCTGTCTGTCTGTCTGTCTGTCTGTCTGTCTGTCTGTCTGTCTGTCTGTCTGTCTGTCTGTCTGTCTGTCTGTCTGTCTGTCTGTCTGTCTGTCTGTCTGTCTGTCTGTCTGTCTGTCTGTCTGTCTGTCTGTCTGTCTGTCTGTCTGTCTGTCTGTCTGTCTGTCTGTCTGTCTGTCTGTCTGTCTGTCTGTCTGTCTGTCTGTCTGTCTGTCTGTCTGTCTGTCTGTCTGTCTGTCTGTCTGTCTGTCTGTCTGTCTGTCTGTCTGTCTGTCTGTCTGTCTGTCTGTCTGTCTGTCTGTCTGTCTGTCTGTCTGTCTGTCTGTCTGTCTGTCTGTCTGTCTGTCTGTCTGTCTGTCTGTCTGTCTGTCTGTCTGTCTGTCTGTCTGTCTGTCTGTCTGTCTGTCTGTCTGTCTGTCTGTCTGTCTGTCTGTCTGTCTGTCTGTCTGTCTGTCTGTCTGTCTGTCTGTCTGTCTGTCTGTCTGTCTGTCTGTCTGTCTGTCTGTCTGTCTGTCTGTCTGTCTGTCTGTCTGTCTGTCTGTCTGTCTGTCTGTCTGTCTGTCTGTCTGTCTGTCTGTCTGTCTGTCTGTCTGTCTGTCTGTCTGTCTGTCTGTCTGTCTGTCTGTCTGTCTGTCTGTCTGTCTGTCTGTCTGTCTGTCTGTCTGTCTGTCTGTCTGTCTGTCTGTCTGTCTGTCTGTCTGTCTGTCTGTCTGTCTGTCTGTCTGTCTGTCTGTCTGTCTGTCTGTCTGTCTGTCTGTCTGTCTGTCTGTCTGTCTGTCTGTCTGTCTGTCTGTCTGTCTGTCTGTCTGTCTGTCTGTCTGTCTGTCTGTCTGTCTGTCTGTCTGTCTGTCTGTCTGTCTGTCTGTCTGTCTGTCTGTCTGTCTGTCTGTCTGTCTGTCTGTCTGTCTGTCTGTCTGTCTGTCTGTCTGTCTGTCTGTCTGTCTGTCTGTCTGTCTGTCTGTCTGTCTGTCTGTCTGTCTGTCTGTCTGTCTGTCTGTCTGTCTGTCTGTCTGTCTGTCTGTCTGTCTGTCTGTCTGTCTGTCTGTCTGTCTGTCTGTCTGTCTGTCTGTCTGTCTGTCTGTCTGTCTGTCTGTCTGTCTGTCTGTCTGTCTGTCTGTCTGTCTGTCTGTCTGTCTGTCTGTCTGTCTGTCTGTCTGTCTGTCTGTCTGTCTGTCTGTCTGTCTGTCTGTCTGTCTGTCTGTCTGTCTGTCTGTCTGTCTGTCTGTCTGTCTGTCTGTCTGTCTGTCTGTCTGTCTGTCTGTCTGTCTGTCTGTCTGTCTGTCTGTCTGTCTGTCTGTCTGTCTGTCTGTCTGTCTGTCTGTCTGTCTGTCTGTCTGTCTGTCTGTCTGTCTGTCTGTCTGTCTGTCTGTCTGTCTGTCTGTCTGTCTGTCTGTCTGTCTGTCTGTCTGTCTGTCTGTCTGTCTGTCTGTCTGTCTGTCTGTCTGTCTGTCTGTCTGTCTGTCTGTCTGTCTGTCTGTCTGTCTGTCTGTCTGTCTGTCTGTCTGTCTGTCTGTCTGTCTGTCTGTCTGTCTGTCTGTCTGTCTGTCTGTCTGTCTGTCTGTCTGTCTGTCTGTCTGTCTGTCTGTCTGTCTGTCTGTCTGTCTGTCTGTCTGTCTGTCTGTCTGTCTGTCTGTCTGTCTGTCTGTCTGTCTGTCTGTCTGTCTGTCTGTCTGTCTGTCTGTCTGTCTGTCTGTCTGTCTGTCTGTCTGTCTGTCTGTCTGTCTGTCTGTCTGTCTGTCTGTCTGTCTGTCTGTCTGTCTGTCTGTCTGTCTGTCTGTCTGTCTGTCTGTCTGTCTGTCTGTCTGTCTGTCTGTCTGTCTGTCTGTCTGTCTGTCTGTCTGTCTGTCTGTCTGTCTGTCTGTCTGTCTGTCTGTCTGTCTGTCTGTCTGTCTGTCTGTCTGTCTGTCTGTCTGTCTGTCTGTCTGTCTGTCTGTCTGTCTGTCTGTCTGTCTGTCTGTCTGTCTGTCTGTCTGTCTGTCTGTCTGTCTGTCTGTCTGTCTGTCTGTCTGTCTGTCTGTCTGTCTGTCTGTCTGTCTGTCTGTCTGTCTGTCTGTCTGTCTGTCTGTCTGTCTGTCTGTCTGTCTGTCTGTCTGTCTGTCTGTCTGTCTGTCTGTCTGTCTGTCTGTCTGTCTGTCTGTCTGTCTGTCTGTCTGTCTGTCTGTCTGTCTGTCTGTCTGTCTGTCTGTCTGTCTGTCTGTCTGTCTGTCTGTCTGTCTGTCTGTCTGTCTGTCTGTCTGTCTGTCTGTCTGTCTGTCTGTCTGTCTGTCTGTCTGTCTGTCTGTCTGTCTGTCTGTCTGTCTGTCTGTCTGTCTGTCTGTCTGTCTGTCTGTCTGTCTGTCTGTCTGTCTGTCTGTCTGTCTGTCTGTCTGTCTGTCTGTCTGTCTGTCTGTCTGTCTGTCTGTCTGTCTGTCTGTCTGTCTGTCTGTCTGTCTGTCTGTCTGTCTGTCTGTCTGTCTGTCTGTCTGTCTGTCTGTCTGTCTGTCTGTCTGTCTGTCTGTCTGTCTGTCTGTCTGTCTGTCTGTCTGTCTGTCTGTCTGTCTGTCTGTCTGTCTGTCTGTCTGTCTGTCTGTCTGTCTGTCTGTCTGTCTGTCTGTCTGTCTGTCTGTCTGTCTGTCTGTCTGTCTGTCTGTCTGTCTGTCTGTCTGTCTGTCTGTCTGTCTGTCTGTCTGTCTGTCTGTCTGTCTGTCTGTCTGTCTGTCTGTCTGTCTGTCTGTCTGTCTGTCTGTCTGTCTGTCTGTCTGTCTGTCTGTCTGTCTGTCTGTCTGTCTGTCTGTCTGTCTGTCTGTCTGTCTGTCTGTCTGTCTGTCTGTCTGTCTGTCTGTCTGTCTGTCTGTCTGTCTGTCTGTCTGTCTGTCTGTCTGTCTGTCTGTCTGTCTGTCTGTCTGTCTGTCTGTCTGTCTGTCTGTCTGTCTGTCTGTCTGTCTGTCTGTCTGTCTGTCTGTCTGTCTGTCTGTCTGTCTGTCTGTCTGTCTGTCTGTCTGTCTGTCTGTCTGTCTGTCTGTCTGTCTGTCTGTCTGTCTGTCTGTCTGTCTGTCTGTCTGTCTGTCTGTCTGTCTGTCTGTCTGTCTGTCTGTCTGTCTGTCTGTCTGTCTGTCTGTCTGTCTGTCTGTCTGTCTGTCTGTCTGTCTGTCTGTCTGTCTGTCTGTCTGTCTGTCTGTCTGTCTGTCTGTCTGTCTGTCTGTCTGTCTGTCTGTCTGTCTGTCTGTCTGTCTGTCTGTCTGTCTGTCTGTCTGTCTGTCTGTCTGTCTGTCTGTCTGTCTGTCTGTCTGTCTGTCTGTCTGTCTGTCTGTCTGTCTGTCTGTCTGTCTGTCTGTCTGTCTGTCTGTCTGTCTGTCTGTCTGTCTGTCTGTCTGTCTGTCTGTCTGTCTGTCTGTCTGTCTGTCTGTCTGTCTGTCTGTCTGTCTGTCTGTCTGTCTGTCTGTCTGTCTGTCTGTCTGTCTGTCTGTCTGTCTGTCTGTCTGTCTGTCTGTCTGTCTGTCTGTCTGTCTGTCTGTCTGTCTGTCTGTCTGTCTGTCTGTCTGTCTGTCTGTCTGTCTGTCTGTCTGTCTGTCTGTCTGTCTGTCTGTCTGTCTGTCTGTCTGTCTGTCTGTCTGTCTGTCTGTCTGTCTGTCTGTCTGTCTGTCTGTCTGTCTGTCTGTCTGTCTGTCTGTCTGTCTGTCTGTCTGTCTGTCTGTCTGTCTGTCTGTCTGTCTGTCTGTCTGTCTGTCTGTCTGTCTGTCTGTCTGTCTGTCTGTCTGTCTGTCTGTCTGTCTGTCTGTCTGTCTGTCTGTCTGTCTGTCTGTCTGTCTGTCTGTCTGTCTGTCTGTCTGTCTGTCTGTCTGTCTGTCTGTCTGTCTGTCTGTCTGTCTGTCTGTCTGTCTGTCTGTCTGTCTGTCTGTCTGTCTGTCTGTCTGTCTGTCTGTCTGTCTGTCTGTCTGTCTGTCTGTCTGTCTGTCTGTCTGTCTGTCTGTCTGTCTGTCTGTCTGTCTGTCTGTCTGTCTGTCTGTCTGTCTGTCTGTCTGTCTGTCTGTCTGTCTGTCTGTCTGTCTGTCTGTCTGTCTGTCTGTCTGTCTGTCTGTCTGTCTGTCTGTCTGTCTGTCTGTCTGTCTGTCTGTCTGTCTGTCTGTCTGTCTGTCTGTCTGTCTGTCTGTCTGTCTGTCTGTCTGTCTGTCTGTCTGTCTGTCTGTCTGTCTGTCTGTCTGTCTGTCTGTCTGTCTGTCTGTCTGTCTGTCTGTCTGTCTGTCTGTCTGTCTGTCTGTCTGTCTGTCTGTCTGTCTGTCTGTCTGTCTGTCTGTCTGTCTGTCTGTCTGTCTGTCTGTCTGTCTGTCTGTCTGTCTGTCTGTCTGTCTGTCTGTCTGTCTGTCTGTCTGTCTGTCTGTCTGTCTGTCTGTCTGTCTGTCTGTCTGTCTGTCTGTCTGTCTGTCTGTCTGTCTGTCTGTCTGTCTGTCTGTCTGTCTGTCTGTCTGTCTGTCTGTCTGTCTGTCTGTCTGTCTGTCTGTCTGTCTGTCTGTCTGTCTGTCTGTCTGTCTGTCTGTCTGTCTGTCTGTCTGTCTGTCTGTCTGTCTGTCTGTCTGTCTGTCTGTCTGTCTGTCTGTCTGTCTGTCTGTCTGTCTGTCTGTCTGTCTGTCTGTCTGTCTGTCTGTCTGTCTGTCTGTCTGTCTGTCTGTCTGTCTGTCTGTCTGTCTGTCTGTCTGTCTGTCTGTCTGTCTGTCTGTCTGTCTGTCTGTCTGTCTGTCTGTCTGTCTGTCTGTCTGTCTGTCTGTCTGTCTGTCTGTCTGTCTGTCTGTCTGTCTGTCTGTCTGTCTGTCTGTCTGTCTGTCTGTCTGTCTGTCTGTCTGTCTGTCTGTCTGTCTGTCTGTCTGTCTGTCTGTCTGTCTGTCTGTCTGTCTGTCTGTCTGTCTGTCTGTCTGTCTGTCTGTCTGTCTGTCTGTCTGTCTGTCTGTCTGTCTGTCTGTCTGTCTGTCTGTCTGTCTGTCTGTCTGTCTGTCTGTCTGTCTGTCTGTCTGTCTGTCTGTCTGTCTGTCTGTCTGTCTGTCTGTCTGTCTGTCTGTCTGTCTGTCTGTCTGTCTGTCTGTCTGTCTGTCTGTCTGTCTGTCTGTCTGTCTGTCTGTCTGTCTGTCTGTCTGTCTGTCTGTCTGTCTGTCTGTCTGTCTGTCTGTCTGTCTGTCTGTCTGTCTGTCTGTCTGTCTGTCTGTCTGTCTGTCTGTCTGTCTGTCTGTCTGTCTGTCTGTCTGTCTGTCTGTCTGTCTGTCTGTCTGTCTGTCTGTCTGTCTGTCTGTCTGTCTGTCTGTCTGTCTGTCTGTCTGTCTGTCTGTCTGTCTGTCTGTCTGTCTGTCTGTCTGTCTGTCTGTCTGTCTGTCTGTCTGTCTGTCTGTCTGTCTGTCTGTCTGTCTGTCTGTCTGTCTGTCTGTCTGTCTGTCTGTCTGTCTGTCTGTCTGTCTGTCTGTCTGTCTGTCTGTCTGTCTGTCTGTCTGTCTGTCTGTCTGTCTGTCTGTCTGTCTGTCTGTCTGTCTGTCTGTCTGTCTGTCTGTCTGTCTGTCTGTCTGTCTGTCTGTCTGTCTGTCTGTCTGTCTGTCTGTCTGTCTGTCTGTCTGTCTGTCTGTCTGTCTGTCTGTCTGTCTGTCTGTCTGTCTGTCTGTCTGTCTGTCTGTCTGTCTGTCTGTCTGTCTGTCTGTCTGTCTGTCTGTCTGTCTGTCTGTCTGTCTGTCTGTCTGTCTGTCTGTCTGTCTGTCTGTCTGTCTGTCTGTCTGTCTGTCTGTCTGTCTGTCTGTCTGTCTGTCTGTCTGTCTGTCTGTCTGTCTGTCTGTCTGTCTGTCTGTCTGTCTGTCTGTCTGTCTGTCTGTCTGTCTGTCTGTCTGTCTGTCTGTCTGTCTGTCTGTCTGTCTGTCTGTCTGTCTGTCTGTCTGTCTGTCTGTCTGTCTGTCTGTCTGTCTGTCTGTCTGTCTGTCTGTCTGTCTGTCTGTCTGTCTGTCTGTCTGTCTGTCTGTCTGTCTGTCTGTCTGTCTGTCTGTCTGTCTGTCTGTCTGTCTGTCTGTCTGTCTGTCTGTCTGTCTGTCTGTCTGTCTGTCTGTCTGTCTGTCTGTCTGTCTGTCTGTCTGTCTGTCTGTCTGTCTGTCTGTCTGTCTGTCTGTCTGTCTGTCTGTCTGTCTGTCTGTCTGTCTGTCTGTCTGTCTGTCTGTCTGTCTGTCTGTCTGTCTGTCTGTCTGTCTGTCTGTCTGTCTGTCTGTCTGTCTGTCTGTCTGTCTGTCTGTCTGTCTGTCTGTCTGTCTGTCTGTCTGTCTGTCTGTCTGTCTGTCTGTCTGTCTGTCTGTCTGTCTGTCTGTCTGTCTGTCTGTCTGTCTGTCTGTCTGTCTGTCTGTCTGTCTGTCTGTCTGTCTGTCTGTCTGTCTGTCTGTCTGTCTGTCTGTCTGTCTGTCTGTCTGTCTGTCTGTCTGTCTGTCTGTCTGTCTGTCTGTCTGTCTGTCTGTCTGTCTGTCTGTCTGTCTGTCTGTCTGTCTGTCTGTCTGTCTGTCTGTCTGTCTGTCTGTCTGTCTGTCTGTCTGTCTGTCTGTCTGTCTGTCTGTCTGTCTGTCTGTCTGTCTGTCTGTCTGTCTGTCTGTCTGTCTGTCTGTCTGTCTGTCTGTCTGTCTGTCTGTCTGTCTGTCTGTCTGTCTGTCTGTCTGTCTGTCTGTCTGTCTGTCTGTCTGTCTGTCTGTCTGTCTGTCTGTCTGTCTGTCTGTCTGTCTGTCTGTCTGTCTGTCTGTCTGTCTGTCTGTCTGTCTGTCTGTCTGTCTGTCTGTCTGTCTGTCTGTCTGTCTGTCTGTCTGTCTGTCTGTCTGTCTGTCTGTCTGTCTGTCTGTCTGTCTGTCTGTCTGTCTGTCTGTCTGTCTGTCTGTCTGTCTGTCTGTCTGTCTGTCTGTCTGTCTGTCTGTCTGTCTGTCTGTCTGTCTGTCTGTCTGTCTGTCTGTCTGTCTGTCTGTCTGTCTGTCTGTCTGTCTGTCTGTCTGTCTGTCTGTCTGTCTGTCTGTCTGTCTGTCTGTCTGTCTGTCTGTCTGTCTGTCTGTCTGTCTGTCTGTCTGTCTGTCTGTCTGTCTGTCTGTCTGTCTGTCTGTCTGTCTGT
The DNA here is from genome assembly GCF_051989575.1 of Stigmatopora nigra. Classification (NCBI taxonomy): domain Eukaryota; kingdom Metazoa; phylum Chordata; class Actinopteri; order Syngnathiformes; family Syngnathidae; genus Stigmatopora; species Stigmatopora nigra. Next base: position 14,407,986 of record NC_135515.1, read on the forward strand.
CTGTCTGTCTGTCTGTCTGTCTGTCTGTCTGTCTGTCTGTCTGTCTGTCTGTCTGTCTGTCTGTCTGTCTGTCTGTCTGTCTGTCTGTCTGTCTGTCTGTCTGTCTGTCTGTCTGTCTGTCTGTCTGTCTGTCTGTCTGTCTGTCTGTCTGTCTGTCTGTCTGTCTGTCTGTCTGTCTGTCTGTCTGTCTGTCTGTCTGTCTGTCTGTCTGTCTGTCTGTCTGTCTGTCTGTCTGTCTGTCTGTCTGTCTGTCTGTCTGTCTGTCTGTCTGTCTGTCTGTCTGTCTGTCTGTCTGTCTGTCTGTCTGTCTGTCTGTCTGTCTGTCTGTCTGTCTGTCTGTCTGTCTGTCTGTCTGTCTGTCTGTCTGTCTGTCTGTCTGTCTGTCTGTCTGTCTGTCTGTCTGTCTGTCTGTCTGTCTGTCTGTCTGTCTGTCTGTCTGTCTGTCTGTCTGTCTGTCTGTCTGTCTGTCTGTCTGTCTGTCTGTCTGTCTGTCTGTCTGTCTGTCTGTCTGTCTGTCTGTCTGTCTGTCTGTCTGTCTGTCTGTCTGTCTGTCTGTCTGTCTGTCTGTCTGTCTGTCTGTCTGTCTGTCTGTCTGTCTGTCTGTCTGTCTGTCTGTCTGTCTGTCTGTCTGTCTGTCTGTCTGTCTGTCTGTCTGTCTGTCTGTCTGTCTGTCTGTCTGTCTGTCTGTCTGTCTGTCTGTCTGTCTGTCTGTCTGTCTGTCTGTCTGTCTGTCTGTCTGTCTGTCTGTCTGTCTGTCTGTCTGTCTGTCTGTCTGTCTGTCTGTCTGTCTGTCTGTCTGTCTGTCTGTCTGTCTGTCTGTCTGTCTGTCTGTCTGTCTGTCTGTCTGTCTGTCTGTCTGTCTGTCTGTCTGTCTGTCTGTCTGTCTGTCTGTCTGTCTGTCTGTCTGTCTGTCTGTCTGTCTGTCTGTCTGTCTGTCTGTCTGTCTGTCTGTCTGTCTGTCTGTCTGTCTGTCTGTCTGTCTGTCTGTCTGTCTGTCTGTCTGTCTGTCTGTCTGTCTGTCTGTCTGTCTGTCTGTCTGTCTGTCTGTCTGTCTGTCTGTCTGTCTGTCTGTCTGTCTGTCTGTCTGTCTGTCTGTCTGTCTGTCTGTCTGTCTGTCTGTCTGTCTGTCTGTCTGTCTGTCTGTCTGTCTGTCTGTCTGTCTGTCTGTCTGTCTGTCTGTCTGTCTGTCTGTCTGTCTGTCTGTCTGTCTGTCTGTCTGTCTGTCTGTCTGTCTGTCTGTCTGTCTGTCTGTCTGTCTGTCTGTCTGTCTGTCTGTCTGTCTGTCTGTCTGTCTGTCTGTCTGTCTGTCTGTCTGTCTGTCTGTCTGTCTGTCTGTCTGTCTGTCTGTCTGTCTGTCTGTCTGTCTGTCTGTCTGTCTGTCTGTCTGTCTGTCTGTCTGTCTGTCTGTCTGTCTGTCTGTCTGTCTGTCTGTCTGTCTGTCTGTCTGTCTGTCTGTCTGTCTGTCTGTCTGTCTGTCTGTCTGTCTGTCTGTCTGTCTGTCTGTCTGTCTGTCTGTCTGTCTGTCTGTCTGTCTGTCTGTCTGTCTGTCTGTCTGTCTGTCTGTCTGTCTGTCTGTCTGTCTGTCTGTCTGTCTGTCTGTCTGTCTGTCTGTCTGTCTGTCTGTCTGTCTGTCTGTCTGTCTGTCTGTCTGTCTGTCTGTCTGTCTGTCTGTCTGTCTGTCTGTCTGTCTGTCTGTCTGTCTGTCTGTCTGTCTGTCTGTCTGTCTGTCTGTCTGTCTGTCTGTCTGTCTGTCTGTCTGTCTGTCTGTCTGTCTGTCTGTCTGTCTGTCTGTCTGTCTGTCTGTCTGTCTGTCTGTCTGTCTGTCTGTCTGTCTGTCTGTCTGTCTGTCTGTCTGTCTGTCTGTCTGTCTGTCTGTCTGTCTGTCTGTCTGTCTGTCTGTCTGTCTGTCTGTCTGTCTGTCTGTCTGTCTGTCTGTCTGTCTGTCTGTCTGTCTGTCTGTCTGTCTGTCTGTCTGTCTGTCTGTCTGTCTGTCTGTCTGTCTGTCTGTCTGTCTGTCTGTCTGTCTGTCTGTCTGTCTGTCTGTCTGTCTGTCTGTCTGTCTGTCTGTCTGTCTGTCTGTCTGTCTGTCTGTCTGTCTGTCTGTCTGTCTGTCTGTCTGTCTGTCTGTCTGTCTGTCTGTCTGTCTGTCTGTCTGTCTGTCTGTCTGTCTGTCAGTCTGTCTGTCTGTCTGTCTGTCTGTCTGTCTGTCTGTCTGTCTGTCTGTCTGTCTGTCTGTCTGTCTGTCTGTCTGTCTGTCTGTCTGTCTGTCTGTCTGTCTGTCTGTCTGTCTGTCTGTCTGTCTGTCTGTCTGTCTGTCTGTCTGTCTGTCTGTCTGTCTGTCTGTCTGTCTGTCTGTCTGTCTGTCTGTCTGTCTGTCTGTCTGTCTGTCTGTCTGTCTGTCTGTCTGTCTGTCTGTCTGTCTGTCTGTCTGTCTGTCTGTCTGTCTGTCTGTCTGTCTGTCTGTCTGTCTGTCTGTCTGTCTGTCTGTCTGTCTGTCTGTCTGTCTGTCTGTCTGTCTGTCTGTCTGTCTGTCTGTCTGTCTGTCTGTCTGTCTGTCTGTCTGTCTGTCTGTCTGTCTGTCTGTCTGTCTGTCTGTCTGTCTGTCTGTCTGTCTGTCTGTCTGTCTGTCTGTCTGTCTGTCTGTCTGTCTGTCTGTCTGTCTGTCTGTCTGTCTGTCTGTCTGTCTGTCTGTCTGTCTGTCTGTCTGTCTGTCTGTCTGTCTGTCTGTCTGTCTGTCTGTCTGTCTGTCTGTCTGTCTGTCTGTCTGTCTGTCTGTCTGTCTGTCTGTCTGTCTGTCTGTCTGTCTGTCTGTCTGTCTGTCTGTCTGTCTGTCTGTCTGTCTGTCTGTCTGTCTGTCTGTCTGTCTGTCTGTCTGTCTGTCTGTCTGTCTGTCTGTCTGTCTGTCTGTCTGTCTGTCTGTCTGTCTGTCTGTCTGTCTGTCTGTCTGTCTGTCTGTCTGTCTGTCTGTCTGTCTGTCTGTCTGTCTGTCTGTCTGTCTGTCTGTCTGTCTGTCTGTCTGTCTGTCTGTCTGTCTGTCTGTCTGTCTGTCTGTCTGTCTGTCTGTCTGTCTGTCTGTCTGTCTGTCTGTCTGTCTGTCTGTCTGTCTGTCTGTCTGTCTGTCTGTCTGTCTGTCTGTCTGTCTGTCTGTCTGTCTGTCTGTCTGTCTGTCTGTCTGTCTGTCTGTCTGTCTGTCTGTCTGTCTGTCTGTCTGTCTGTCTGTCTGTCTGTCTGTCTGTCTGTCTGTCTGTCTGTCTGTCTGTCTGTCTGTCTGTCTGTCTGTCTGTCTGTCTGTCTGTCTGTCTGTCTGTCTGTCTGTCTGTCTGTCTGTCTGTCTGTCTGTCTGTCTGTCTGTCTGTCTGTCTGTCTGTCTGTCTGTCTGTCTGTCTGTCTGTCTGTCTGTCTGTCTGTCTGTCTGTCTGTCTGTCTGTCTGTCTGTCTGTCTGTCTGTCTGTCTGTCTGTCTGTCTGTCTGTCTGTCTGTCTGTCTGTCTGTCTGTCTGTCTGTCTGTCTGTCTGTCTGTCTGTCTGTCTGTCTGTCTGTCTGTCTGTCTGTCTGTCTGTCTGTCTGTCTGTCTGTCTGTCTGTCTGTCTGTCTGTCTGTCTGTCTGTCTGTCTGTCTGTCTGTCTGTCTGTCTGTCTGTCTGTCTGTCTGTCTGTCTGTCTGTCTGTCTGTCTGTCTGTCTGTCTGTCTGTCTGTCTGTCTGTCTGTCTGTCTGTCTGTCTGTCTGTCTGTCTGTCTGTCTGTCTGTCTGTCTGTCTGTCTGTCTGTCTGTCTGTCTGTCTGTCTGTCTGTCTGTCTGTCTGTCTGTCTGTCTGTCTGTCTGTCTGTCTGTCTGTCTGTCTGTCTGTCTGTCTGTCTGTCTGTCTGTCTGTCTGTCTGTCTGTCTGTCTGTCTGTCTGTCTGTCTGTCTGTCTGTCTGTCTGTCTGTCTGTCTGTCTGTCTGTCTGTCTGTCTGTCTGTCTGTCTGTCTGTCTGTCTGTCTGTCTGTCTGTCTGTCTGTCTGTCTGTCTGTCTGTCTGTCTGTCTGTCTGTCTGTCTGTCTGTCTGTCTGTCTGTCTGTCTGTCTGTCTGTCTGTCTGTCTGTCTGTCTGTCTGTCTGTCTGTCTGTCTGTCTGTCTGTCTGTCTGTCTGTCTGTCTGTCTGTCTGTCTGTCTGTCTGTCTGTCTGTCTGTCTGTCTGTCTGTCTGTCTGTCTGTCTGTCTGTCTGTCTGTCTGTCTGTCTGTCTGTCTGTCTGTCTGTCTGTCTGTCTGTCTGTCTGTCTGTCTGTCTGTCTGTCTGTCTGTCTGTCTGTCTGTCTGTCTGTCTGTCTGTCTGTCTGTCTGTCTGTCTGTCTGTCTGTCTGTCTGTCTGTCTGTCTGTCTGTCTGTCTGTCTGTCTGTCTGTCTGTCTGTCTGTCTGTCTGTCTGTCTGTCTGTCTGTCTGTCTGTCTGTCTGTCTGTCTGTCTGTCTGTCTGTCTGTCTGTCTGTCTGTCTGTCTGTCTGTCTGTCTGTCTGTCTGTCTGTCTGTCTGTCTGTCTGTCTGTCTGTCTGTCTGTCTGTCTGTCTGTCTGTCTGTCTGTCTGTCTGTCTGTCTGTCTGTCTGTCTGTCTGTCTGTCTGTCTGTCTGTCTGTCTGTCTGTCTGTCTGTCTGTCTGTCTGTCTGTCTGTCTGTCTGTCTGTCTGTCTGTCTGTCTGTCTGTCTGTCTGTCTGTCTGTCTGTCTGTCTGTCTGTCTGTCTGTCTGTCTGTCTGTCTGTCTGTCTGTCTGTCTGTCTGTCTGTCTGTCTGTCTGTCTGTCTGTCTGTCTGTCTGTCTGTCTGTCTGTCTGTCTGTCTGTCTGTCTGTCTGTCTGTCTGTCTGTCTGTCTGTCTGTCTGTCTGTCTGTCTGTCTGTCTGTCTGTCTGTCTGTCTGTCTGTCTGTCTGTCTGTCTGTCTGTCTGTCTGTCTGTCTGTCTGTCTGTCTGTCTGTCTGTCTGTCTGTCTGTCTGTCTGTCTGTCTGTCTGTCTGTCTGTCTGTCTGTCTGTCTGTCTGTCTGTCTGTCTGTCTGTCTGTCTGTCTGTCTGTCTGTCTGTCTGTCTGTCTGTCTGTCTGTCTGTCTGTCTGTCTGTCTGTCTGTCTGTCTGTCTGTCTGTCTGTCTGTCTGTCTGTCTGTCTGTCTGTCTGTCTGTCTGTCTGTCTGTCTGTCTGTCTGTCTGTCTGTCTGTCTGTCTGTCTGTCTGTCTGTCTGTCTGTCTGTCTGTCTGTCTGTCTGTCTGTCTGTCTGTCTGTCTGTCTGTCTGTCTGTCTGTCTGTCTGTCTGTCTGTCTGTCTGTCTGTCTGTCTGTCTGTCTGTCTGTCTGTCTGTCTGTCTGTCTGTCTGTCTGTCTGTCTGTCTGTCTGTCTGTCTGTCTGTCTGTCTGTCTGTCTGTCTGTCTGTCTGTCTGTCTGTCTGTCTGTCTGTCTGTCTGTCTGTCTGTCTGTCTGTCTGTCTGTCTGTCTGTCTGTCTGTCTGTCTGTCTGTCTGTCTGTCTGTCTGTCTGTCTGTCTGTCTGTCTGTCTGTCTGTCTGTCTGTCTGTCTGTCTGTCTGTCTGTCTGTCTGTCTGTCTGTCTGTCTGTCTGTCTGTCTGTCTGTCTGTCTGTCTGTCTGTCTGTCTGTCTGTCTGTCTGTCTGTCTGTCTGTCTGTCTGTCTGTCTGTCTGTCTGTCTGTCTGTCTGTCTGTCTGTCTGTCTGTCTGTCTGTCTGTCTGTCTGTCTGTCTGTCTGTCTGTCTGTCTGTCTGTCTGTCTGTCTGTCTGTCTGTCTGTCTGTCTGTCTGTCTGTCTGTCTGTCTGTCTGTCTGTCTGTCTGTCTGTCTGTCTGTCTGTCTGTCTGTCTGTCTGTCTGTCTGTCTGTCTGTCTGTCTGTCTGTCTGTCTGTCTGTCTGTCTGTCTGTCTGTCTGTCTGTCTGTCTGTCTGTCTGTCTGTCTGTCTGTCTGTCTGTCTGTCTGTCTGTCTGTCTGTCTGTCTGTCTGTCTGTCTGTCTGTCTGTCTGTCTGTCTGTCTGTCTGTCTGTCTGTCTGTCTGTCTGTCTGTCTGTCTGTCTGTCTGTCTGTCTGTCTGTCTGTCTGTCTGTCTGTCTGTCTGTCTGTCTGTCTGTCTGTCTGTCTGTCTGTCTGTCTGTCTGTCTGTCTGTCTGTCTGTCTGTCTGTCTGTCTGTCTGTCTGTCTGTCTGTCTGTCTGTCTGTCTGTCTGTCTGTCTGTCTGTCTGTCTGTCTGTCTGTCTGTCTGTCTGTCTGTCTGTCTGTCTGTCTGTCTGTCTGTCTGTCTGTCTGTCTGTCTGTCTGTCTGTCTGTCTGTCTGTCTGTCTGTCTGTCTGTCTGTCTGTCTGTCTGTCTGTCTGTCTGTCTGTCTGTCTGTCTGTCTGTCTGTCTGTCTGTCTGTCTGTCTGTCTGTCTGTCTGTCTGTCTGTCTGTCTGTCTGTCTGTCTGTCTGTCTGTCTGTCTGTCTGTCTGTCTGTCTGTCTGTCTGTCTGTCTGTCTGTCTGTCTGTCTGTCTGTCTGTCTGTCTGTCTGTCTGTCTGTCTGTCTGTCTGTCTGTCTGTCTGTCTGTCTGTCTGTCTGTCTGTCTGTCTGTCTGTCTGTCTGTCTGTCTGTCTGTCTGTCTGTCTGTCTGTCTGTCTGTCTGTCTGTCTGTCTGTCTGTCTGTCTGTCTGTCTGTCTGTCTGTCTGTCTGTCTGTCTGTCTGTCTGTCTGTCTGTCTGTCTGTCTGTCTGTCTGTCTGTCTGTCTGTCTGTCTGTCTGTCTGTCTGTCTGTCTGTCTGTCTGTCTGTCTGTCTGTCTGTCTGTCTGTCTGTCTGTCTGTCTGTCTGTCTGTCTGTCTGTCTGTCTGTCTGTCTGTCTGTCTGTCTGTCTGTCTGTCTGTCTGTCTGTCTGTCTGTCTGTCTGTCTGTCTGTCTGTCTGTCTGTCTGTCTGTCTGTCTGTCTGTCTGTCTGTCTGTCTGTCTGTCTGTCTGTCTGTCTGTCTGTCTGTCTGTCTGTCTGTCTGTCTGTCTGTCTGTCTGTCTGTCTGTCTGTCTGTCTGTCTGTCTGTCTGTCTGTCTGTCTGTCTGTCTGTCTGTCTGTCTGTCTGTCTGTCTGTCTGTCTGTCTGTCTGTCTGTCTGTCTGTCTGTCTGTCTGTCTGTCTGTCTGTCTGTCTGTCTGTCTGTCTGTCTGTCTGTCTGTCTGTCTGTCTGTCTGTCTGTCTGTCTGTCTGTCTGTCTGTCTGTCTGTCTGTCTGTCTGTCTGTCTGTCTGTCTGTCTGTCTGTCTGTCTGTCTGTCTGTCTGTCTGTCTGTCTGTCTGTCTGTCTGTCTGTCTGTCTGTCTGTCTGTCTGTCTGTCTGTCTGTCTGTCTGTCTGTCTGTCTGTCTGTCTGTCTGTCTGTCTGTCTGTCTGTCTGTCTGTCTGTCTGTCTGTCTGTCTGTCTGTCTGTCTGTCTGTCTGTCTGTCTGTCTGTCTGTCTGTCTGTCTGTCTGTCTGTCTGTCTGTCTGTCTGTCTGTCTGTCTGTCTGTCTGTCTGTCTGTCTGTCTGTCTGTCTGTCTGTCTGTCTGTCTGTCTGTCTGTCTGTCTGTCTGTCTGTCTGTCTGTCTGTCTGTCTGTCTGTCTGTCTGTCTGTCTGTCTGTCTGTCTGTCTGTCTGTCTGTCTGTCTGTCTGTCTGTCTGTCTGTCTGTCTGTCTGTCTGTCTGTCTGTCTGTCTGTCTGTCTGTCTGTCTGTCTGTCTGTCTGTCTGTCTGTCTGTCTGTCTGTCTGTCTGTCTGTCTGTCTGTCTGTCTGTCTGTCTGTCTGTCTGTCTGTCTGTCTGTCTGTCTGTCTGTCTGTCTGTCTGTCTGTCTGTCTGTCTGTCTGTCTGTCTGTCTGTCTGTCTGTCTGTCTGTCTGTCTGTCTGTCTGTCTGTCTGTCTGTCTGTCTGTCTGTCTGTCTGTCTGTCTGTCTGTCTGTCTGTCTGTCTGTCTGTCTGTCTGTCTGTCTGTCTGTCTGTCTGTCTGTCTGTCTGTCTGTCTGTCTGTCTGTCTGTCTGTCTGTCTGTCTGTCTGTCTGTCTGTCTGTCTGTCTGTCTGTCTGTCTGTCTGTCTGTCTGTCTGTCTGTCTGTCTGTCTGTCTGTCTGTCTGTCTGTCTGTCTGTCTGTCTGTCTGTCTGTCTGTCTGTCTGTCTGTCTGTCTGTCTGTCTGTCTGTCTGTCTGTCTGTCTGTCTGTCTGTCTGTCTGTCTGTCTGTCTGTCTGTCTGTCTGTCTGTCTGTCTGTCTGTCTGTCTGTCTGTCTGTCTGTCTGTCTGTCTGTCTGTCTGTCTGTCTGTCTGTCTGTCTGTCTGTCTGTCTGTCTGTCTGTCTGTCTGTCTGTCTGTCTGTCTGTCTGTCTGTCTGTCTGTCTGTCTGTCTGTCTGTCTGTCTGTCTGTCTGTCTGTCTGTCTGTCTGTCTGTCTGTCTGTCTGTCTGTCTGTCTGTCTGTCTGTCTGTCTGTCTGTCTGTCTGTCTGTCTGTCTGTCTGTCTGTCTGTCTGTCTGTCTGTCTGTCTGTCTGTCTGTCTGTCTGTCTGTCTGTCTGTCTGTCTGTCTGTCTGTCTGTCTGTCTGTCTGTCTGTCTGTCTGTCTGTCTGTCTGTCTGTCTGTCTGTCTGTCTGTCTGTCTGTCTGTCTGTCTGTCTGTCTGTCTGTCTGTCTGTCTGTCTGTCTGTCTGTCTGTCTGTCTGTCTGTCTGTCTGTCTGTCTGTCTGTCTGTCTGTCTGTCTGTCTGTCTGTCTGTCTGTCTGTCTGTCTGTCTGTCTGTCTGTCTGTCTGTCTGTCTGTCTGTCTGTCTGTCTGTCTGTCTGTCTGTCTGTCTGTCTGTCTGTCTGTCTGTCTGTCTGTCTGTCTGTCTGTCTGTCTGTCTGTCTGTCTGTCTGTCTGTCTGTCTGTCTGTCTGTCTGTCTGTCTGTCTGTCTGTCTGTCTGTCTGTCTGTCTGTCTGTCTGTCTGTCTGTCTGTCTGTCTGTCTGTCTGTCTGTCTGTCTGTCTGTCTGTCTGTCTGTCTGTCTGTCTGTCTGTCTGTCTGTCTGTCTGTCTGTCTGTCTGTCTGTCTGTCTGTCTGTCTGTCTGTCTGTCTGTCTGTCTGTCTGTCTGTCTGTCTGTCTGTCTGTCTGTCTGTCTGTCTGTCTGTCTGTCTGTCTGTCTGTCTGTCTGTCTGTCTGTCTGTCTGTCTGTCTGTCTGTCTGTCTGTCTGTCTGTCTGTCTGTCTGTCTGTCTGTCTGTCTGTCTGTCTGTCTGTCTGTCTGTCTGTCTGTCTGTCTGTCTGTCTGTCTGTCTGTCTGTCTGTCTGTCTGTCTGTCTGTCTGTCTGTCTGTCTGTCTGTCTGTCTGTCTGTCTGTCTGTCTGTCTGTCTGTCTGTCTGTCTGTCTGTCTGTCTGTCTGTCTGTCTGTCTGTCTGTCTGTCTGTCTGTCTGTCTGTCTGTCTGTCTGTCTGTCTGTCTGTCTGTCTGTCTGTCTGTCTGTCTGTCTGTCTGTCTGTCTGTCTGTCTGTCTGTCTGTCTGTCTGTCTGTCTGTCTGTCTGTCTGTCTGTCTGTCTGTCTGTCTGTCTGTCTGTCTGTCTGTCTGTCTGTCTGTCTGTCTGTCTGTCTGTCTGTCTGTCTGTCTGTCTGTCTGTCTGTCTGTCTGTCTGTCTGTCTGTCTGTCTGTCTGTCTGTCTGTCTGTCTGTCTGTCTGTCTGTCTGTCTGTCTGTCTGTCTGTCTGTCTGTCTGTCTGTCTGTCTGTCTGTCTGTCTGTCTGTCTGTCTGTCTGTCTGTCTGTCTGTCTGTCTGTCTGTCTGTCTGTCTGTCTGTCTGTCTGTCTGTCTGTCTGTCTGTCTGTCTGTCTGTCTGTCTGTCTGTCTGTCTGTCTGTCTGTCTGTCTGTCTGTCTGTCTGTCTGTCTGTCTGTCTGTCTGTCTGTCTGTCTGTCTGTCTGTCTGTCTGTCTGTCTGTCTGTCTGTCTGTCTGTCTGTCTGTCTGTCTGTCTGTCTGTCTGTCTGTCTGTCGTCTGTCTGTCTGTCTGTCTGTCTGTCTGTCTGTCTGTCTGTCTGTCTGTCTGTCTGTCTGTCTGTCTGTCTGTCTGTCTGTCTGTCTGTCTGTCTGTCTGTCTGTCTGTCTGTCTGTCTGTCTGTCTGTCTGTCTGTCTGTCTGTCTGTCTGTCTGTCTGTCTGTCTGTCTGTCTGTCTGTCTGTCTGTCTGTCTGTCTGTCTGTCTGTCTGTCTGTCTGTCTGTCTGTCTGTCTGTCTGTCTGTCTGTCTGTCTGTCTGTCTGTCTGTCTGTCTGTCTGTCTGTCTGTCTGTCTGTCTGTCTGTCTGTCTGTCTGTCTGTCTGTCTGTCTGTCTGTCTGTCTGTCTGTCTGTCTGTCTGTCTGTCTGTCTGTCTGTCTGTCTGTCTGTCTGTCTGTCTGTCTGTCTGTCTGTCTGTCTGTCTGTCTGTCTGTCTGTCTGTCTGTCTGTCTGTCTGTCTGTCTGTCTGTCTGTCTGTCTGTCTGTCTGTCTGTCTGTCTGTCTGTCTGTCTGTCTGTCTGTCTGTCTGTCTGTCTGTCTGTCTGTCTGTCTGTCTGTCTGTCTGTCTGTCTGTCTGTCTGTCTGTCTGTCTGTCTGTCTGTCTGTCTGTCTGTCTGTCTGTCTGTCTGTCTGTCTGTCTGTCTGTCTGTCTGTCTGTCTGTCTGTCTGTCTGTCTGTCTGTCTGTCTGTCTGTCTGTCTGTCTGTCTGTCTGTCTGTCTGTCTGTCTGTCTGTCTGTCTGTCTGTCTGTCTGTCTGTCTGTCTGTCTGTCTGTCTGTCTGTCTGTCTGTCTGTCTGTCTGTCTGTCTGTCTGTCTGTCTGTCTGTCTGTCTGTCTGTCTGTCTGTCTGTCTGTCTGTCTGTCTGTCTGTCTGTCTGTCTGTCTGTCTGTCTGTCTGTCTGTCTGTCTGTCTGTCTGTCTGTCTGTCTGTCTGTCTGTCTGTCTGTCTGTCTGTCTGTCTGTCTGTCTGTCTGTCTGTCTGTCTGTCTGTCTGTCTGTCTGTCTGTCTGTCTGTCTGTCTGTCTGTCTGTCTGTCTGTCTGTCTGTCTGTCTGTCTGTCTGTCTGTCTGTCTGTCTGTCTGTCTGTCTGTCTGTCTGTCTGTCTGTCTGTCTGTCTGTCTGTCTGTCTGTCTGTCTGTCTGTCTGTCTGTCTGTCTGTCTGTCTGTCTGTCTGTCTGTCTGTCTGTCTGTCTGTCTGTCTGTCTGTCTGTCTGTCTGTCTGTCTGTCTGTCTGTCTGTCTGTCTGTCTGTCTGTCTGTCTGTCTGTCTGTCTGTCTGTCTGTCTGTCTGTCTGTCTGTCTGTCTGTCTGTCTGTCTGTCTGTCTGTCTGTCTGTCTGTCTGTCTGTCTGTCTGTCTGTCTGTCTGTCTGTCTGTCTGTCTGTCTGTCTGTCTGTCTGTCTGTCTGTCTGTCTGTCTGTCTGTCTGTCTGTCTGTCTGTCTGTCTGTCTGTCTGTCTGTCTGTCTGTCTGTCTGTCTGTCTGTCTGTCTGTCTGTCTGTCTGTCTGTCTGTCTGTCTGTCTGTCTGTCTGTCTGTCTGTCTGTCTGTCTGTCTGTCTGTCTGTCTGTCTGTCTGTCTGTCTGTCTGTCTGTCTGTCTGTCTGTCTGTCTGTCTGTCTGTCTGTCTGTCTGTCTGTCTGTCTGTCTGTCTGTCTGTCTGTCTGTCTGTCTGTCTGTCTGTCTGTCTGTCTGTCTGTCTGTCTGTCTGTCTGTCTGTCTGTCTGTCTGTCTGTCTGTCTG